>NC_090271.1:1833636-2138409 GCF_040414725.1 Anabrus simplex
GGTATCTCTCCTGATGTATAGATGATGTTGAACAACGATGTTAGTAGACTGAGGCCGGTTGAGTCCCGTTCAGCTTAACGCAGTGGCCTCCACGGTATGCACTAGCCAGCGTATTGGTAGGTGTGCTAGGTACCAACTGATGAGCCCACCCTAGCACACGAGGGCAAAACGCTGGCAACCAAGAATGAGTTAGCTGGAAAATTTATAATGTCCAATAATGGACCATTTATATTGGTATTTAACAACTTCGGCGTAAATTCTGTCTGAACCAGTGGCTTTACCATTCTTCTGAAGTTTAATGGCATTCAATACTTCACTCTGTTATTTCAGGACTGGCTTCATTGATTCTTTCGTCAGGTGGGGGAGGATCATCTCTGTCATCATTGAAGAGATATTCGATGTATTTCTTCCATCTTTTAAGTTTTTCTTCAACTCCTAAAATAATAAAATAATCTCACTGTTTGTGCTCCTTAATACTTGTCCGCATCGCTTCTTTTGTAGACCACTCAGCTCTTTCACCTTTTTATATAGGTTAAAGTGATCATGCTTCTCCTGAAGCTCCTCGATTTCCTTGCATTTGTCAGACATCCAGGATTCCTTTGCTTCTCTGCATTTTCTACATATCTCTTTGTGTAGATTTTTGTATTTAACAGGGTCTTTATATTTCCTCCTTTCATTCATAAGCTCCAGGATTTCATCAGTCATCAGTTTTGCTTTTTGCTGCTGTTGACGTATCCTATGTTATTTTCCTGGACTTGAGTTATGCTATCTCTTATAGAGTTCAATGTGGATTCTACTTCTATATGTTGAGACTCTTTTATTGCTTGCATCTTTTCTTCCAGAGCAGCACCAACACTAGTTCTGACATCAGAACTGGCCAATTTTCTGATGTCTATGCGTCTTGATATTTTAGCACACCTGTAGCGTTTCTAAAGCGTTGCATTTTAAAGTCCATTACTACTGGGTTGTGGTCACTATTAATGTCGGCACCAGGATAGGTTTTTACTGATTTCACGAATTTCTTCAGCTCTTGTTTCACTAAAATAAAATTGATTTGATTTCTGACAGTCTTTTCTTCATTATCTGCAGGTGAAGTCCACATGTATAGCCTCCTAGGGTGAAGTTTGAAAAAGGTATTAGAAACGAAAACTTCATGTTCTGTGCAAAACTGCACCAATCTGTCTCCCCTTGTGTTTTGTTCACCAAGACCATAGCTCCCTACAATATCACCTTCAGCACCGAGGCCAATCTTTGAGCTGAAATTACCCATGACCAGTGTTCTCTCCCCTTTCATTGTAAGTTTCAGTGCTTCATTCAATGTATCATAGAATGATTCTACCTCTTCATCATCTTTGTCAGAAGTTGGTGCATGAATCTGGATGATATTACACAAGATGGCGCATGTAGTTAAACGTGTGTGAAAGTGCTCCGTAATTCGCCTACCGAATATCAAAATATATCACACATATTTACCGTGAGTGGGATCCACTAGATTTATTAAATATATATATTTCATTTTTAGTCATCAAACATGACCCTCAAAGCTGTAAATGAGAAGATTAGTGAATTTGAAAGACGTATGTCTCAATTCCAAGGGCGCCTGGAGGAAGCTCTAACTGCTACTACTAACAATGCCACTAATCCCAAAGAGTTGGTACGTGTGCTTGAAAGTGACTTCCGTGACTTTCGAGAATCTATTTCAGCGGAAATATCCGATTTGAAGAGAAGTATAAGTGAAATTGAACAGCGTCTTGAGATACAAGAAGCATTGTCAGATGAAGCGGCCCAATACAGCAGACGCAATTGTCTCCTGTTGCATGGTGTTAAGGAGACTGCTGATGAAGATGTGTACAGCAAGGCCTTGGATACCATCAGAGATAAACTGCAGATTGACCTGAATATTGAGTGCATTGATCGATGTCACAGATTAGGGCGACAACAGAGATCGACTGCTGATGTGGTGACTTCAGGAAACAGGCCAATTATCATAAAATTTCTTAGATGTCAACAACGAGATAGAGTGTGGCGCGCTAAGCGGCTGCTAAAAGGCACTAAAGTTCTTATTACTGAATCTCTGACAGCTACAAGGAAGGAGATGTTCCGCAAGGCACGTGATATATTTGGAATGCGTAACACCTATACGCAAAATGGCACGATTATCGTCCTCACAGCCGATGGAAAGAAGATGCACTTAAACACTCCTGCAGAATTAAATTCTTTGATTAGACGGATAGGTGAAAGCACGAGGAAATAATTATGATTGTGTTCTTGTTATTGCTAATGTATACTAGGCCAATTCTATGTTTTAGGTTAGTTATGGTTAGTAAGTGTGTGTGTTTGTGTGAATCAGCTGGAAGTTATATTTTATGCTATGTCAAGGTAAGCCGCTATCTGTTTATTCTCAACTTCTGCCTGAGGATTTAAGTATAACAACGTCATTCACTTCTATTGCGAGCATAGACTTGGACACAGACACCACCCCTCCTTTCTCTTTGGCACCGACTTCTAGTTTTACTCCTCTTGCCCCTCTTTCTTCCCAGATTCTCTCTTCAGATCTATCTGTTCGCAGTATTTTAGAAACGGAAGTGAAAGCATTTCCACGCGCTTTGTTGTGTGCTCATGTTAACAGCCAATCTGTTGTAGCTCACCATGATGAACTGAAAGCTATATTTGAAAACAGTTTATTTCATATAATTGCTGTAAGTGAGAGTTGGCTATGTAGTTCAATTCCTTCCAGTATGGTTGAAATACAAGGGTATCGTATTCATCGATTTGATAGGATGAGCAGGCGTGGTGGTGGTGTTGCATTGTTTTGTAAGCTTAATCTCAGGAGTACAGTGGTAAAAACTTCTACCACTACTACAAATCCTGTTCCTGAATTTGTTGAAATTATTATAGACACTGTTAAAGTACTCATTGGGGTTGTATATAGGCCTCCAAATCCAGGGGGCATTGGTGAGTTAGAGGACGATTTAATGAGACTTTTACCATCTTATGAACACGTGATTATACTAGGCGACTTTAATACAAATTTGTTAACTCGGACTAGTGAAACAATACGTTTTCGAAATATTTTTCTCTCCTGTGACATGACAATATTGCCCTTGGAACCAACTAACCACGTTCATACTTCTACCGTCTCTTCCGATTCACTGATTGATCTCATGATAACTAATAATCCACACAAGGTTCTTAAACACGGTCAAATACCTGTTCCTGAAATATCAACTCATGACCTTATATACTTAGCGTATTCGCTAAGAGTTCCTAAATATAGGTCGAAATACGTGACTTTTAGAGACTTTAAAAATATAGATTTCAATCACCTAAAAGAAGATGCATGCAAATGTCCTTGGGGTGATATAATACTAATGAATAACATAGATGAAAAACTGGAAAATATTAATTCTCATATTCATGGACTTTACAATAAGCATGCTCCTAAGCGCTGTGTGAAAGTAACACGGCCGCCCTGTCCGTGGCTGACAACTGAAATTAAATCTTTGATGGCTCAGCGTGATTCGTTATATAGACGTTACAAACGAAATTTATCAGCTGACACATTTGAACAATACCGTGTACTGCGTAATCGAATTAAACAAATTATCCGCAATAAGAAATTTGATTACTTCCGGCGTCTCTCCAATAATATAAACGCTGGTAGTACTTGGCGACAACTTCGTTCATTAGGTATTGGAAGGCCTCCTGTGAACCATGCTAAACCAGAAATACCGGTTGATGATATTAATAGACACTTTTCAACAGATGTTTTTACTCCTGAACACGATATAGTGCAGGCCACCATCAAGTCTATAATACGACAACAATCATCTGATCGTCCATATTTCGAATTTCGAACTGTTTCAGAGTCTGAAGTGAGACGAGTACTGATTTCAATTAAATCTCATGCAACAGGGGCTGATGAAATCCCTATTTTCTTTATTACTAACATTATGGATATAATATTGCCGGTTATTACTGACTTATTTAATGCATGCCTCTCCCGTAGTTATTTTCTGACAAAATGGAAAGATACGCAAGTTGTCCCAGTTCCAAAAAGGTCGCCAGCTAATGTAGCATCCGACTTTCGTCCTGTATGCATTCTTTCAGCACTGTCTAAAGCTCTAGAAAAATTTATCTATAGCCAACTTGAACAATACCTGGAAAAATATTCTCTGCGTGACCCCTTCCAATCTGGTTTCAAGAAAGGACATAGCACAGGGACGGCACTGCTAAGAATTACAGACGACATTAGACGAGCTATAGATGAGCGAAAAGTGACTATACTTATTCTACTTGACTTCAGTAGTGCGTTTGACACAGTAAATATTGACATATTATTAGCGAAACTACAAAGATTTAATCTGAGTCCCTCTGCTATTCAGCTCTTTGCTTCGTACCTCTCCAATCGGCGACAACGTGTTGTCATAAACGGCACTACCACAGATTGGAAGACGAAGCAAACAGGTGTCTCACAGGGATCCGTGCTTGGACCTCTTCTGTTTACTCTATATATCAATGATATATCTTCTCAGTTCAGTAACTGTTAAGTATCATTTATATGCAGATGATCTACAAATATATTATCACTGTAAAGCTATTGAAATTGAGTTTGGAATTCATCAGATGAATTCCATTTTAAATCTGATTAGCTCCTATTCTAATAAGAATTGTTTATTAATTAATCCTAAAAAGACACAAGCGATTATAATAGGGCAACAAAGGCAGTTAAATATCCTTAATAAGAAATTATTGCCTTCACTTTTGCTTTGTGGTGTAGCTATACCATTTCAGAAGTCGGTAAAAAATCTTGGAATTATCATATGTGACACACTAGATTGGAGTGAGCACATAACAAGCATCTGTAGGAAAATTCACTCGTCACTTCACCCTCTCAAAACTCGCCAATCACTTCTTCCACTAAGCTTGAAAATTAAACTTATAAAGACCCTCATATTTCCCATACTTAATTATTGTGATATTGTAATGATAGATGCCACCATGGAACAGACACTAAAATTACAGAGGGCAATGAACTCATGCATTAGGTTTATATTTTCAATTAAATTTTCAACTCATATCTCCCCCTATTATGAACTTCTCTCCTTCTCATCTTCACGTTGCTACTCTCGTATTTCGTCTGCTGAATGAAACTAAACCCCCGTATTTATCCTCAAAGTTTAATTTACTCTCCTCCTCTCATGAACACAACACTCGATCGACTACGACACTCTCAATTCCTGCGCATCGCTCATCTTCATTTAACCGCTCCTTTCAAGTGTCTGGTGCAAGGCTATGGAATTCCCTTCCAGTTAGTGTTAGGAATTGCACTTCCTTAGCTTCTTTCAAGCGGTCTTGCCGAGATTACCTATTAAATGTATAACCAGCTTGTATGAATGGCAGTATGAATGGAAGAATGAATGAGGTTAGGATTTATATTTTGTTAAATTATTTCATTATTCTGTTTTATAAAGTTTATTAGATATGTGGTTATTTCATTAATCTGTTTTATAAAGTTTATTAGATATGTGGTTAAGTGTAAGAGAGGGCCGTGAGCCTTAACTTCGCCACAAATGAAGGCATGAAATAAATAAATAAATAAATAAATAAATAAATAAATAAATAAATAAATAAATAAATAAATAAATAAATAAATAAATAAATAAATATTCATAGATTCACAATTAAGTATTTATTATTTTACACCTAGTTGATACAATGATTGCTTAAGGCAATTTAATGGTTAAAAGTGGTACATGTTTCGTATATTATCAACATCTTCAGCCACATACCACTTTTAACCATTAAATTGCCTTAAGCAATCATTGTATCGACTAGGTGGAAAATAATAAATACTTAACTGTGAATCTATTGAAGTGCGATACGGACCATGAAGCTGATTTTATGTAATGATATTCATAGGTCGGTGTGTCGTTTGCAACCTTAGTAACAATACTCGATCACTAATTGGAACGAAATCTAAAACTGATTTTGCAATCATTGATGACACAATAATGCTAACTCCATACCTGTGGTTAATATCATCTCCCCCTGAAAAGTACAAGGATCCTTCCTTCATAATCTGATTCCCTGATCCAGGCCATCTTACTTCACTTAACCCAAGAATGTCAATTTTCAGCCTTCATCTTTCTGCTTCCACGTTTGCAAGCTTCCCGGTCATATATAAGCTGCGTACATTCCATGTAGCAATTCGAACTTTGTTGTCATACACTTTGATCTTTCCAAAACTGTCGGGCTTTCTAACCACAGCAGCGTTCAAAACATTCCACCCTGGAGATCCGAATGGGGAAATAGAAACTCAGGCTAATAGTTTAACATTAAACAGAGGCATGCCATATGAACTCAAAGGGATATCCTTCAGGATCTTTAATGCAGTGGTTTCCCGTTGCCTTCTGCATCCTAATGCCGTTGACCAGTTGAAGGTTCATCCGCCTTTTGGGACCATTTCCTGTCCCAAGGACAATAGAGTGGCCTAACCTCTACCCGCTCATCCACCCTCTAGGAGACTGTTGGCACTTTATAGAGGGTATCTTCTTATACCGGAAGATACTCTGTCATCTTCACACTACCCTATACAATTTCCTTCTCGTTCTCTTGCGGCCGTTATCATTTAGGTACCACAAGCTCAATTTTCTTAGTTGATTTCCTAATTTAGTTATTCTTGCTAAGACTGAACAGAGGAACTTTGTTAGCTTAAAGTACAGGAGTATAATTTCAGCTACACAGTAGTATTCTAAATAATTGGAGGTTAAGTCAGTATTCCATCTTTACAACACCATAAGTTTATTGTCTATTTATTTAAACAACATTATTAACTATAAGAGACAAGTTTCGTCTAACTTGTAGACATCATCAGCCATAAGAAGAAAAACCCACCATGCTAGCTAATTACTCTTTGAGAAGCGAGAACGCAAGTAATCAGATGTGCCACAATCTTCCTTTTTTTCATTCTTTTGTTTTTATATCGTAAAAGCTTGATTAATTTCAATTTTTTCAATTTTTATAATAATCTTTATTCTCATTCTAGGGCCGTCCACTGTATTTTTACGTACGTCAAACGATCTGATATTCCACCTAGTTTTAATAAGAAATATCAACCTTGCACCAATGTGACGTTCTTTACATCTTCTCACTGGATTCCCTACACATGCTCGTTGATCGTCTTTTTTGCTACAAATAACATTATGCACTTCATTATCAGCTTTTGCCGACGCACCTGAATGCTGCATGTCAACGGCACCCTCAAGAAGAACTTGAGCAACAATTTTTACTGTATCGTCTTATGTGTATGATTTTAATTTTGTTCAACAGCTTTTGAATGTTCGTACTTGGAACAATCTGGAACATACTCGCTATTTTGGTTGACGTGTTCGGAAACCCGATTTATTTTAATGTGTTGTTCTGTCCTTGTCTTTTTTTTTGTGCTTTTTCTTAAATATCTTACAGCTGATGATGTCTACAAGTTAGACGAAACATGTCCCGTTATAGTTAATAATGTTGTTTAAATAAATAGACAATAAACTTATGGTATTGTAAAGGTGGAATATTGACTTAACCTAAAAGTATACGTACGACAATGCAGACTTTACGATGAAATTTATTTTATGTAATATATTAATTTATACGACAACTAATGATTATATACAAATAATTCGAGGACTGTAATCAGAATCAATTGATTGATTTTGGTATTTTCAAGCAGATACTTCACAATTTATCAATCATATTTCCTTTTCATGAATAAATATTAGTAAATAAGGTATACATTAATATCATTTATAGCTAGTTGGAACAGTACGTTTGGTAGAGACATCCATCAATATATTTTTTTATTGAATAAATGCATACTTGCCTATCTGCATCATCATGAATCCATGTAAAAATTTTAAAAAAAGAAAAAGGATTTAACAAAATTAAATTTAACTTCGATATTTATCCTGAGATGCGTACCGACCCTGGCTGGAGTTTGTACTGGGTTGTTAACATACCTTGGGCAGCAAGCTCACGATGTGCAACAGGCAAGGAACGTTCTTTACATCCTTGGTGACGACGTCTTGTAGTCTGATGTTAGTGACCACAGTTAGCTGGCCATGGACGAGGGGCACCACTAAAACCTGACACATACAGTGGGTCATGAGTAGAGCCCGGGAGTTGAGGCTAAAGCAGGCAGACAAACATTTAGGAAATAGGCAGTAAAATAATAAAGATGCTATAAGGTAACACACTTCCCCCGTCTATCATCAGAAGAGCCAAGTATTACTTACCCCAATGGTCGTGGTCCTTACTTTTTTTTTTTTTTTTTTTTTCCAGTGTTACCAAGTTGTTGTTCCTCTCAAAGCAATAACCACCACCAACAATTTTACGTAGCAAGGACGACCATTTAGCTTGTGGAGTTTTCAGTATGTTATGAAAATATTTATGTAAATGTTATTTTTTATCTATTAAATTAAAATTAAATTTTTGTTTCTTATTAATACAGTGCATCATATTTATATATTTCTTCTTTCCACTGATTAATTTTAATACATAAATAACAGCATAAAATATGTACAACTTAAAATCAGCCAAAAAAAAAAATCAAGAGTACAACTAATATTAAAAGTGGAAGCTAAAAGTTTAGCCAGTTATTAAAATTCGGGACATAAAAATGTGAAAAATGATACAATGTATAAAGATGCTAATGGAAACACTGTCAATGATTAAACTATAATCTTGTATTTCAGTATCTACTGACATTTCCTGGCAAGGTTTCAGCCAATAGTATTACCTACTGGTGCTAAGGGCCACTTACAATTTTTCAACTGATGCTTCTGTCTCACTTCATGCTGACGAATTTCATCAGCGGCCTTGGACATATTGTATTTATGACAATCATGTTTATGCTTGTGTTCACGCCCTCATGTCGTTGGCTTTATATTATTATCACTTTGGTTTTCCACTAACATTTTAAATGAACTGTTTTAATTGGAATTTTAATGGAAGAAGTTTTAGTTACGTTATAAATCTCATATTATGTTCCGTATTGCTGCGTTGAATTTTACGTATTATTTTTAAACTTCTAACTAACCACTTGTTACCACATTTTAAAAAACAGGACATTCGCAAAAAACTATACAATTTGTACCTCTTAAGTATAAAAACAATCAGGATCCTGATCCATCTTTCTTTTAGGTTTGAGGTTTTTAGGCTGATGATGCCCTCAGCATGGGTGAAACATGCCCCTGTATGTAATATCTTAGGAACTATAACTTAAATTTAAATAAAAAACACTTATGTATTGAACAGGTGAAATTTTTAATCTAATATTATTTGATTAGAAGTTTTAGTCTTCGACAAGATTATAGTTTAATCACTGACAGTGTTTCCATTAGCATCTTTATATATTGTATCATTTTTCACATTTTTATGTCCCGAATTTTAATAATTGGCTAAACTTTTAGCTTCCACTTTTAATATTAGTTGTATTCTTGATGATAGTTTTTAGGCTGAAGATGCCCTTAATTTAGGGCGAAACATGTCCCATTTAACTGTGAGTCTATTTATGTAACCACTATAAGTGAAAATAGAAGTATTGAATAGGTGGATTAAATTAAAATACCCCGGGGCTTGACGAAAATAATTATACTTCTGGGCTACAAAATACAATAATTCATGCTTTAAAAAGGATACTTCAATTAAATCCTATCTACTTACACCATAGGCCAATGATTTTTAGATGAACATAACAATCAAGAAGAAATCTATGTTAAACAGCAGGAGGTGTGCTGAATATTAGTTTGGAACATACAGTACATAACAGGACTTCCTTGATAAATTAAGCAGATATACAATAAATGAAAAAGGCTTTACACTACAAATTTTTTTTAACATAACACAGACAAGAAATAATATAATACACAGTGCAAATCACACACTAGTTCGACTTTAGTCATAGTTGAGGCCGTTTTAGCTTTCTGCAAAAAATTCTTGAGAAAATGTTTTCCAAAGATTCATTAGACATTGATGATCTGAACTCTGTTCTATTTTTCTTCAGAAGGCTGAAAACACGTTCACATTCTAGATTGCTTTGGGGTATGGTGAGAACAGAGAGCATTACTCTAGTAATTCGTTTATACTTCAGAAGTCCATCGGCTCCATGAATTCTTGATAATTGTGACAACTGGAATCTCTTGCAACATCTTGATTTGCAACCAAACTGTCATCTACCTAAAGAGCTGTGAATTACCTCTGAAGCTCATTCACCACTTCATCTGTAGTTTCATTCTCTTCCTTGCCTAACATATTAGGAAACTTTTCCAAGAAAAACCGAATGGGAAAAAACTGTGCATCTTCAATTTTGTCTAACCTAGCAACTTGAGCAGACTAACACTTTATTCTTGAGTGAAAACATGTTCATGATGTAGTCACAGGCAGTACAAAAGTAGTTTCTCACTGATGAAACAAAAGGGATTTATGTGTATCCTGAAGATCACTATGTTCGAAGTTTGAATGCCAATAACTAACTCATCATCACATCTTTTAGATTTTCAATAAAGTACTGTTTCTTATTGGATTTTTTCATGATAATCTACAACGTGAATAAAGCGCATGAAAATGTCCGAGAACAAATGTCTTGATATCTACTGAAACATAGGAAGGAACCTGGATCACTGAACGTCACATAAAATGATAAACACTCAAGGCAATCAAACACTTCATTAAAACATGTCAAAGCACACAAAGTCTTCAACCATAAAATAAACACAACGCCAACCTCGTGAACAAAGAATATGCACATGGTAGAAAACATACACACACACATGGAACTAACATAATTCTTTATAATTTAATGGGCTTCACTAATAGTGATACACCCAGTCACTGGAACGAATGTAATTAATCCAACGAATACAGGAAAGTGCGAAGCACGAAGTTATAACAAAAGAACTAACAGTTCATCAAAATATGTCATAACCTTAAAAGGCCAAAACATTCGAGGAAAGCCAACTTCGTGAACAAAGAACAACGCTCATGTGTCAAAGAATATAGGTTAAATCACAACAAGCGAACGGAGCGGAACAAAGAATTTGCGGAGCAGAACCTGTCGACACTTAAGATTCACAGTCAGACCGTTACCCTGGCTTTAAATTCAATTCCAATAACGAGACAAACATCACACGGTTAAAAATACCAATCATATTGAAGAATGAGTTATTGACTACTGTGGACTTGCCTTCGACCAAGACCAACTCCAATCCTCAGGCCGTAATATTAAAAAACATGGTGGCCGAAGTAGTCGTATTGCTGGTATTGGCTAACACGAAAATATCACGTACGTATTATATAAACGGCGGTAATTTAACATGATAAATGTAACATGGTAGGGAAAATCACTTTTACACACATGGAAACGCTTCGCCAACAAGTACGCACCACATATAATCAACTAGAATCACATAATATTCTAATAGAGAAGAGACAAACAAGCTGATTATTTAGAAATTTCAATTAGTCAAATAACGTTTCCTCTTAGATTTCACTTCGCTGGATAGATTAAAACAGATGATAAAACTGTTAAAATTATATTTATAACATCATCTTGAATGTTTCAAAATAAATTAAGCTGCAAAATTCCTCGATTAATTCACTCTCAAGAGAACTATGAAACAATATGTAGCCTTAGTTTTGAAGTGGTGGATAATTTCTTAAATTCAGCACCCAATGAAAGGGAAGTATACCCAAAATAATGTTATTGGTTTTAGGTCACACTAAATACATTTTTTACGGTTTTTTGAGACGGCGAAGTGCCAGAATATAGTTCTGCATTGGTTCTTTGACATGCCAGTAAATCTACTGACACAAGGCTGACGTATTTGAGCCCCTTCAAATATCACCGGACTGAGCCAGGATTGAATCTGCCAACTTGAGTTCAAAAGGCCAGCACCTTAATCGTCTGACCACTCAGCCCAAGTACACCCGAAATGACTATGTTAACTGAATGAACGGCCCTGGTAATGTTAACATAACATTGGCATATGGCATAGCAGCACTTCACACAATGATGGTAACGTTCAGACAATAAAGATATAATAGGTTTTTACCCATTAAAGAACATGAGTGCAAAATCTCCATTGACTCTCAACATTGATATTTAACCACACGGGTGAGCTTCAGTTCGGCGTAGTCTGCTTGATAACAGATAACCACAGTTTGAACCGGAAGCGTTAGTAGTGTAAAACCCTACGTTACAAACCCAGCTAATCCCTCCAA
This sequence comes from Anabrus simplex, assembly GCF_040414725.1. NCBI lineage: Eukaryota > Metazoa > Arthropoda > Insecta > Orthoptera > Tettigoniidae > Anabrus > Anabrus simplex. Next base: position 1,845,907 of record NC_090271.1, read on the forward strand.
GTCACTATTACTTCTGCGTAACAGTCACAGATTGCTCCATTTGTCACACTTATAAGTTTTGTTATACTCTAAGATCCAGCCAAGCATTTCTGCAGGCAAAGCACAGATTATTGTAAAATACACTTGCATCCAAATCACTCGACACTTTGAAGCACATAGACACTGACGGAATATCACAATATCAACTATATTCCATCTAAATTAATATTTTTTGAGGAACACAAATAGTTAGGAATTAGAGAAATGTCTTCCCTAACCTCAGACTTATTCTCAAAATGATGTATGCATACTACAGTTTTGTCATCCACTTCAAAATAATCACGACGTATATTCCTAATACATTCCTCTCTTAATGTTTTATTCCTTACGAAACTTAAGAATAATTGTATAAGAGGCATTGCCGTAGTTAGACTAAAACCTGGTCCACCTGGTGAACTCATGTTCTTTAATGGGTAAAAACATGATCAAAACAAGCACATTCCCACATTACTGCATATAATTACAGATCCCAAGTGTCCACTGACTCATGAATACACACGCCCACTTATATTCTACAAAGAAACTAACATTCATTGTCAACTTTCATGAAATTAGACTGACTATATACGATGACGGCAAACCAAAACAAACCCACATTTTCAACATTTCCGGCTACTCGATTCGCCATCTTTGAATGATCGAGAAGAGCATTAAGGTCTGAGCAAGACCAACTACAATACCTCAGACCTCAACCAAATTATCAAAATTGTCCATAATGACAGCAACTGGAGTGCTAGCATGCATTTGTTTTCATTTGTGTAAGTCATGTTGTTACCAAATATTTACAGAAATTTGAATATTATTAATCGTACATTATATTTATTTATAGTCTTAAGAACGTTATAGATCCTCTTTCAGTTCCATAAGGAGCTATTTGTTCTGAAAGAGCTTATTTATTCCAACAATATCGATGGTGATTTTAAAGTTGATTCTTGTGTTCTTCTCTGCAAATATTTTCTTTATTTTTAGTTACCTATGCAATATGTTTATAGTTTAATGTGCTGTGTGCCTGGATATAAGTAAGAGGTAGGACACAAGAGTCAGTGTTCCCATTTTCGAACGACGTAGTATTAAAGCAAAATTGGGTTAAGAGCATTCGTAAGGAAAACATTGAACCAAATGATAGGACTAATAATGTTGTGTGCATTAATCACTTTTGAAATCAAATTTATTGTTAGGGAAGATATTATATACCCATAGAATATTGTGATCTAATTTGAGTGCCACCTAAACTTCCGAAGTTAAACTAATTATGCCTATCTAGCATTTGCCCTGTCAGTCAACGTACCTTACTACAAAGAAAATTAAATCAGTCCCGGAAAGACCTGGAAAATCTTGACCAAGATGAGTTTTAAGGTGGTGAGTGCTTTAGATGGTCGAGTGTATCATACAAATATCACTCATACCCACTCAACAATCCAGGTGGATTTTGGAGGGTTGAAATTTTGTTGGAGGAATTTGTGTGCGTGTTTTACACAATGGGCTGTGGTTGATGGTGGTGTTGCATAGTACGAGGGAGAGTCCATAAATAAGTCACAAAACAGAATTGAGGCAAAAATAATCAAAGTAACTTTCTGACATTTATTTCACTTTTCCATATATTCACCCTGTACATTCAGGCACTTATCTCATCTCTTTACAAGTCCTTGAAAGCCAGCAGCAAAGAAATCCAAAGGTTGTTGTCACAGCCAACGTGTAACCTCATAGATTACGGCATCATCTGTGTTAAAATGACGGCCAACCAAATGATTTTTTAGGAGCCCGAACAGATGAAAATCACTGGGGGCTAAGTCAGGACTGTACGGTGGATGTCCCAAGCGCTCCCCATCTTTGATGCTTTTCCTTCCATGGTTAAACTTCTGGATCAAATTGAACACAGCTTTCCATGAGAAACAGTTTTCACCATAGACGGGATGCATTTCTTCTGTGGAGTCCTTTGGCCCACAAAAAAATGCACAAATGCACGCTGTTCATCTCGTATACAGTCATGCAACACATGTCATCGTGCACTAACAGCCTCTGACTGACTGAGTGCCTGAGAGATATATAAGTAATAATAATAACAACGTAAACGTTGTTGTTATTATTATTTATATATTATTCTCAGTTCAATACGGACCAAAAACATGAAATTCATAACCATCAATGCCTGAGAGATGTCGTACGACAAGCATACATATGCTGCCATCTGCTGGCAAAACTTCTATGCGTAATTTCAAATGGTATAAGGCACAAACGTTTGCGACTTATTTATTGACTCACTCTCGTATTTCATGTAAGGTTAATAATGTTCTTTGTTGAAATCTATATATCTTATTTGCTGACCAGAGTTTCACACGTGAAATATTTTTATACTCTGTCTGTTTCAACCTGACGTTGATACAATAATTCTCCCTTTGTTATTTTCTCCTCTGAAATTACATTTAGACATACAATACGCGATAACACAATGTCACAGGTGAACATGTAGTGGAAGTAGAAAGTGTTTTTTGAAGACTTTATTTGTAAAGTATGATATAATGTTTTATTTGTAATGACCTAACCTGTACTGTGCAATATTTGTAACATATGTATTTGTAAATAGTAGTATTCAGTTCTATATTTACTGGAAGTATCCAGAAACTTTTGTTACATGAATTTTTGAACAGGGTGTATTGCCTTTTGTTGGTTAGGTATTCTAGAATGTATTTTCCAACTGTTCTGGAAATAGAAGGTTCGCAATCGCGCATTCGAGAATGTAGGTTAAGTTCGCGACTAAAGTTGGAGTTGTGATTGGTGAACCTAGGAGGGGATGGGCGGACTCGTGCATTCTGATTTGCTACTCCAAGGCCAGGGTTTTACTACATATAGAGAGCGAGGCAGTGTTCGTAATAATTCGGTCTGTTTAGTCTGTCTGAAGTTTTACGTCGTGTGCGATGCTTCGCTACCGGGATGGGCCACCTTCGGGTAAGTACTCTTGAATTCCTTTCCGGCTAAAATTTCCGTAATGTTCGGTTGCTATGTCGTATAGGAGTCTGCCCTAGCCTAACACAGATTTGCCAAATTAATTATTCATGACGCCTTAGCTTTTCAGCTGGGCTTGCCTGTTTGTATTCGAGCCATTCCCATTTCTTATTTTACTAACTATGTAGATTGTAATTTAATATATTTAACTTGGGGTTTGCATCTGGTAGTTCAGAGTCACTTGATGTATGCTAGAGTTTTGAAGAGTACGTTTCCTTCACTGTATATTGCATTGTACAACTGCTTTGGTAACTAGATGTATAGTTGATTTGAAATTTTGAATTTGCAGAGAAGCATTATCTAAGAACCTCTACGTTATGTGTATCAGAGCTTATAGTTCGTAAGTTGCAAGTTGGTGGATTTTGTTTCGGAATGTATTTGTAAAATTTCACTTGTAAATAATATTTTTCAAATTTAAGGATCACGGCGAATTATTTCGGAATCTGCAACCTAAGCCATGTCCATGCCCTCAGTAGGTCATAGCTCCTTCCACTTTCCTGGTTTATTGTCCACTAGTTGGCCCTACTGATACTTACGTATGTTTTGGTCGGCGGAGATCCGCGTAATTTCAGTGGTTTCTGATGTGTAGTCGCTCTTACCTACCCCCCATTTACTGTGTTTCGTGCTTTGTTTTGTGTAACCACTATAGTAAAGGTTACACACAACTTTTAGTGTTCAATTATTCATACTTTGAGTTAGCGAGTTGCATTTTATGACTTTCAACTTGTGATCTTTTCTTTAGGTGACTCGGAATAAACATGCATAACCTTCCCCTCAAACTCTCTTATCGCCCACCGATGTCCACCATGTTTTTCCTGGATTACGGTCTGAGATGATGTAGTTGGTCTTGGTCTGAGGATTGGAGTCGGTTTTGCTTTGACCTACGCATACAATCGATTGTACGGAAGTAGAGTGATTATCGAATTTTAACATTTCAAATTTTTGTCCACAAAGTCTTAAAATGATACCGTTCATCCGTAAAACTGTCAGATGCTGCAATTTCCGTAAATTTTATGGATAAACCGTAAATGTTGGCAGGTATGAAATGGCATTAAAGATCTATTCCAGCTGTATGCCCCAAAAATGGGGTTGCGTAGATTAACATCTACAGGACTTTTCAGAGGAGGTGGAGAGACAGATAGAAGATGGGAGATCTAAATGCACAAGTTGGAATGGAAAGACAAGGAAAGGAAAATGTTGTAGGGGCCTTAGGATAGTTAAATTAACAAATTTCATTGTTTGTCCGTATTGAACCAAGATTACAACTTTTATTATAATTTGGATCCACCTTATTCAATACATAAAAACTGTTGTTTAGATAAAATTATAACATATATTTCAATCAGAACTAGTTTCGACTCCCTTTTTGAGTCATCATCAGCTGATATAGGTTCTTGAAAAAATTGGCAATCATATAAGTTTATCTACGTCAAATTGAACACAATTTAAAACCATATTAACAACCTAAAACTGTGTTAAGATTATACTGTCTCAAAGTCCGTATTTTCTACAAGTCCGAGACTTGCGAGTCTTAAACCTTAAATTGATGGAAACATATCTAAAGCGGTTTGCTCACTAATAAAATAACGTGGATTAAAAAGAACAACAACTTAAAAATAAAATAGTCTTGAAGAAACATTAGCTTAATTTAACACACTTCTTAAAACGTGATGTAGAATCGTATTAAAATACTTCAATAAAATCTTCAGAGTCACTTTAATGGAGCAATCCTAGTGAGGTGGAAACGAGCAATCGGTCCTTTAAGATGTTAACAAGTACACCGTTCCCAGTTCAATGCGGCCAAAAAGACCACAAAACTTGTGGTGGAATCGGAGGTTGCGATTGGCAAATTACCACATGAGGTGCAAGAGGAAGTTAGATTAGATTTAAAAAGAAAGTTACCCAATAGTTTAGTTACTAACAATATAGATAATGCCGTTTACAATTCCAATGACATCAGTATTGATAAAAAGTGCGTTATAGAACTTAAAAAGAAGGTTAAAGACGAGGAGCTCATTATCACTAAAGCAGATAAGGGTAATGTGACGGTAATCATGCATAAGGATGATTACATTCATAAGACTAAACAATTTTTCGATAATGAAAACTTTTTATTGATCAAGAAAGACCCAATGCAAACTCTACAACACCAATTAAAACAAACATTAAAGAATACTTCCTTCCTCTTTACCGAACAGGAGAAGCAAAAACGAGTAAATATGAACCCGGGCCTTCCAACAGCGAGAGCACTCCCCAAGATTCACAAGGCCGGGATTCCCATTTGGCCCATAATAAATTACAGACCCAGTCCTCTACACAAATTGGCTAAGTTCATTCAGAAATTCCTTAAACAGCACTATAGATTTACGGCAAACAAATCCATAAAGAACTCCATAGAAGTGGTTAATAAATTAAGCAATTTTAAAATACAAGCTCACCATACCTTACATTCATTTGATATTGTCAACATGTTTCCAAGTATTAGAACTAATAAGTTGCTTCCTATTGTTTTTAAGAATCTAAGATCCTACAGTCAGCTAAGTGAACCTGAAATACAAGATTTCATGAAATTGGTTAAGTTACTTGTAAATAATAACTACTTCGTCTTTGACATGGTCATTTATAAACAGGATGGGTTGGCAATGGGATCTCCGGCCTCGGGAATCTTGGCGGAGATTTATCTGGATTCTTTTGAAACATAAGTGATGGAGAATGACAGAGAATTTGACAACATTCTGTTTTGGTCTAGATTTGTGGACGATACATTAGAATACATTAAAAAACACATACAAGGTCCTATCCTAAACGAAATAACATAGACTAGTTACACATAGGGTAGTAAAATACACTAGTGGTTTCTTAATATTAAAATGAGGGCTATCATATGTACAATGAAAGTAATCAAAGTCTATATGATGTTGAGTTCGATGGTAGTTCTACATAGTATATACAAATGTTGGCAAAATAAAATACAATTTATAATTACTGTACACTTATTTATAATTGTTAAAATTGATGAGGTAAAACATTCCAATTTGTCTATTTGTAATTTGGCTCCAACCGAAATAATCTGCCCTAGGATTCATGAGGTAGTCAACTCCGTTGGTCACTCCCTATATGAATGGAGTGCACAGTGCAAGTGAACAGCTTTTGTCGATTATAAAATGAGGCTGTGCTAAGACAGAGTTAAAACAACATCGGCTTCAAATGAAGATAGTTAAAAACATCATTAGATTCTTCCTAGTTGACTAGAGGTTTGCGTATATTTTGTTGTTGAAGTGTGGGAAAGTCAGTTGTTGATTGAATGGGCAACGGTCGAAAATGTTGTGCAGTGCAATCGATGTTCGAGCTGTCCTACATGTGAGGGAATCTGAAAATGGAGGATTTGTCTTAATTAGTTAAGTGAAATGACGGAAAAAGAGAAGAAAAGGGGAAATCATTGAGAAATGAAAGATGTGAAAGTTAAAACTTACCTTGAAAGTTGTTGAGCTGTTACCTAATTGCTAGGAGGTTTGTGGAGCACTGGCTGTCGCTAATGTCCTGCTCCTCGTGTTGTACGTGTGACGTCTCAGAGGAGGGGAGTGAATTTGAGAAGGCGGGGCTGTGGGTATGTGATTGGCGCTTGGGGAGGAGTTGTGTGTATTGGAGGGAGAATAGGGGCGCGATGAGTTGAGCGGTTTCGTGGGGGTACTTGGAGAGCTTGTTTTGAGGACATTAACAAGTCTTTTGTCTTTCTTACATATTATGTCCATAATTTCCAACCAGACGTCTGGTTTAATTTTGAGGTGCTTTGATATGACTGATGATGCCCCACATGGAGGGCGAAACATGTCTCCATTTTAACGATATTTAACTAAAAAAAGTTAACATTCTGCAATGTATTGAATAGGTTGGAGTCTAATAAATTCTCTTATATTATTATTGCTCCATTAAAGCGACTCTGAAGATTCTTTTGAAGTATTCTAATACGATTCTACGTCACGTTTTATTTTATTTTATGCTAGGGGCTTTACGTCGCACCGACACAGATAGGTCTTATGGCGACGATGGGATAGGAACGGCTTAGGAGTTGGAAGGAAGCGGCCGTGGCCTTAATTAAGGTACAGCCTGTGTTGCCTGGTGTGAAAATGGGAAACCACGGAAAACCATTTTCAGGGCTGCCGATAGTGGGACTCGAACCTACTATCTCCCGGATGCAAGCTCACAGCCGCGCGCCTCTACGCGCACGGCCAACTCGCCCGGTTGTCACGTTTTAAGAAGTGTGTTAAATTAAGCTAATGTTTCTTCAAGACTATTTTATTTGTAATTTGTTGTTCTTTTAAATCCATGTTATTTTATTAGTGAGCAAACCGGTTTACATATGTTTCCATCAATTCAAGGTTTAAGACTCGTAAGTCTCGGACTTGTAGAAAATATGGACTTTGAGACAGTATAATCGTAACACAGTTTTCGGTTGTTAATATGGTTTTAAATTATCTTCAATTTGGCGTAGATAAACTTATGTGATTGCCAATTTTTCCAAGAACCTATATCAGCTGATGACTCAAAAAGGGTGTCGAAACTAGTTCTGATTGAAATATATGTTGTAATTTCATCTAAACAACAGTTTTTATGTATTGAATAAGGTGGGTCCAAATTATAATAAAAGGGCGCTTAGGATACGTAAATGTTAATCCAGAAGGCGAGGAGTTGGTGGAATTTTGCATGAGGAACCAAATGATTGTCGGAAACACCTGGTTTAGGAAGAAGAACAGTCAGAAGATTACAAGGTATGGTTGGGGAGACAGACGAACAAAGACCATGATTGATTATATAAGCATCGAGAAAGAACACCGGAAGAATCTTTTAGATGTTACAATCATTCCTAAAGCCTTTGGTGGAGATCATAGAGTTGTGATAGGAAAACAAAGTGGGAAAGATTGGAAACCCCACATTAACAAGAGAGAAAGGAATTTAAGTATGTAAGATGAAGGAGAAAAGCACACAGGAAGAATTTCAAAGGGAAATAATACCCTTTGTACCCAGGACAAAGATGAGGAATGTGTAAGATGGATGGAATAGATTCAAGGAAGCACTGGTTGGATGTGCAGAAAAGATATATGGTAGAACATCAGGAAATGTGAAAGACAAAGAGAGACACTGGTGGAATAATAGGGTAAAGATTAAAGTGAAGGAAAAGAAAATGGCATGGAAAGAATGGAAATCGTCTAAGACTGAAGAGAGTAGAAGAAAATATGTGAAGGCAAAGAATTTGGCCAAGAAAGTAGTGGAGGAAGAAAAGAGGAAAATCTGGGCCTTATTATCACAGTGTCCCTGTTTTTACCATCGAGGTAATTTGCCTCAGACTAGTCAGCCGATCCCAGACATGCTCAGTCCAAAATATGATAAAAATAATGCCCTAAAAATACATACACCCTGGATTTTGATGGGGAACGTATAACTAAATACGGACACGGTGAGGTCAATCGAAACTACAAATAAAACAAGGCGAAGCATGACGTCAGTTTTGGAGGAAAATCTGTTTAAAATCAATAATATATATATAGTTTTTTAAAGTATAAAATAATCCAGATTTACATGACTCAGATTTTTTTTTTTTTCAGCTGGATAAAGTCCATCTTGAGAATCAGAACATATTACAAATTTACAGTGTATGCCGACACACATACTGAACATATCTAATCAAATTTTTAAGGTTTTTATTTATTTTAACACATGGGCTTGTGTGCTCTTATCACGCTCCTGGCTTTATTTTTTGTTAACGCTTTTAACTGTAGATGAGTATGTTCACCATTTCTGCACACTTGACATTGCAGTGGGGTCCCTAACCTTAAGAAAAGACGTGATCTAATGCGTAAAAGCGGGGACGAAACTAACCTAACTGTACAATATATAACACGCAGAGTGGTAAAACATCCTACGCACAAAATATACATCTCGAGTCATGAGCAATCTCATGAGCACTACAAACAGTGTGGATCGGAACCACACAAATCAAAAACATATAAATAGTAATATATACATTCAAAGAAACACAAACATGATATAATATTTTCCAGGGTTCACCAAGGAAAGCATGCGGCATTCACGCAACTCTCATCCACTCAAAGCCTCAACAAAAATAAAAGGAAACATAATTACACGTTAAGCAACACTTCCTATTCAACACAGGTTCCTGAAAAATAATTATACGACACAAAATCAATAAAGAAATGACAGAGTAGGCTTTACCTTTCAACACCTATTTCAACGTTGTAACCTGGAAGAGATGACATGACAAAATATTCCTCCAGGGTTATATCCTAAAAGAAAATCCGGAACAAACGTCGCGATATAAAACTCTCGTCAACTACAACAACTGTAGAGACATGGACAGAAACAATAAAATCACAAGTATAGGCCGCTCAAATAAAACTCTCCTCGGTAGACAAACATATCACCCTCGCTAACACACGGAGGAATGACTCAAAGTGGAGATCAACGTCTCCCAAAATAAAGCAATAATACCAAAACCACAGAGTCCAACCCTTTACACACGCTGCTCAACAGTCTACCTGAGGCAAGTCACACAATAAAGATAATGCAGGCCTTTCAGATGAGGAACGCGTCAGCTTACTCAAAATCACACAAATAATATCGTGTCCTAAATTTGTGTAAAGAAAAGAAACAAGACCGCGCTGGTAACAAAGTACTCGAGCACAAAGTAAACATGAATAATAAAGTGGCCCAACTGTAATAAATATGTTAAACTGAAACTAAGAAATTGCCACATTGACAATCGATCATGTCTGAACATCAGAAAGTTACTGAAATATCTCAATCCAACATCGCGCGAAACTCATATTGATGATAATAATAAATATTAAATTGATAATACATTTTACAGAAATTTTATTCTAATATTCGGAACTCGAAATACGAAACTGCCTTCGTGGAACTCTTGAACCAATAATTAATCTAAACATAGATATACAAAATAGTCGTGAAGATGACGCTAACAACTTCGTAGATCCACACTCCACCGTCTTACACACTCATTCACACATAAAGCAATAAATCCCAGAAAACGTGATGGCATGTATCCGTACACTTTGAGCTCCCATTAATAATACATTAATCTAGTCCTTCCTGACTTTAATTTGAATCCTTATATACAATTAATCCCCGAGACGTACACAGTGTCTCAAACATCAAAGCAAACAAATCCAAATATTATGTGTTGTTTGAGTCATCAGTCCATAGACTGCTTTGATGCAGCCCTCCATGCCACCCTATCCTGTGTTAACCTTTTCATTCCTACATAACTATTGCATCCTACATCTGCTCTAATATGCCTGTCATATTCATACCTTGGTCTACCCCTACCGTTCTTACCACCTATACTTCCTTCAAAAACCAACTGAACAAGTCCTGGGTGTCTTAAGATGTGTCTTATCATTCTATCTCTTCTTCTCGTCAAATTTAGCCAAATCGATCTCCCCTCACCAATTCGATTCAGTATCTCTTTATTCGTGAATCGATCTATCCATCTCACCTTCAGCATTCTTCTGTAACACCACATTTCAAAAGCTTGATTCCCTTTTTTTCCGAGCTAGTTATGGTCCATGTTTCACTTCCATACAATGCCACGCTCCACACGGAAGTCTTCAAAAACATCTTTCTAATTCCGATATCAATGTTTGAAGTGAGCAAATTTCTTTTCTTAAGAAAGCTCTTCCTTGCTTGTGCTAGTCTGCATGTTATGTCCTCCTTACTTCTGCCATCGTTAGTTATTCTACTACCCAAGCAACAATATTCATCTACTTTCTTTAAGACTTCATTTCCTAATCTAATATTTCCTACATCACCTGCCTTCGTTTGACTGCACTTCATTACTTTTGTTTTGGACTTATTTATTTTCATCTTGTACTCCTTACCCAAGACTTCATCCATACCATTCAGCAACTTCGAGATCTTCTGCAGTCTCAGATAAAATAACAATATCATCGGCAAAACTCAAGGTTTTAATTTCCTCTCCATGGACTGTGATTCCCTTTCCAAATTTCTCTTTGATTTCCTTTATTGCCTGTTCTACGTAAACATTGAAAAGGAGAGGGGACAAACTGCAGCCTTGCCTCACTCCTTTCTGGATTGCTGCTTCTTTTTCAAAGCCCTCGATTCTTAACACTGCAGACTGATTTTTATACAGATTGTAGATAATTCTTCGTTCTCGGTATCTGATCCCTATCATCTTCAGAATCATAAATAGCTTGGTCCAATCAACATTATCGAATGCCTTTTCTAGATCTACGAATGCCATGTACGTGGGCTTGTCCTTCTTGATTCGATCCTCCAAGATCAGACGTAAAATCAGGATTGCTTCACGTGTTCCTTCATTTCTTCTGAAGCCAAATTGATCTTCTCCTAACTCAGCTTCAACTTGTTTTTCTATTCTTCTGTAAATAATACGTGTTAAAATTTTGCAGGCATGAGATACTAAACTAATGGTGCGGTAGTTTTCACACCTGTCAGCACCGGCTTTCTTGGGAATAGGTATAACAACATTCTGCCGAAAATCAGATGGGACTTCTCCTGTCTCATACATCTTGCACACTAAATGAAATAACCTTGCAATGCTGGTTTCTCCTAAGGCAGTCAGTAATTCAGAGGGAATGTCATCACCTCCAGGTGCCATGTTCCTATTTAGGTCACTCACAGCTCTGTCAAACTCTGACCTCAAAATTGGGTCTCCCATTTCATCAGCATCAACAGCCTCTTCATGTTCCAGAGCCAAATTATCTACATCTTTACCTTGATACAACTGTTGGATATGCTCCTGCCATCTTTCTGCTTTGTCTTCTTTCCCTAGAAGTGGCTTTCCATCTGAGCTCTTACTATTCGTACACCTAGATTTCCTTTCTCCAAAGGTTTCCTTGATTTTCCTGTATGCAGCATCTACCTTTCCCAGGACCATACAGCCTTCGACATCCTTGCACTTCTCCTTCAGCCATCCTTCCTTAGCTACCATGCACTTTTATCCACTTGATTCTTTAATCACCTGTATTCTTTTCTGCCCTTTTCATTTCTAGCATTCTTGTATTTTTGTCATTTATCAATCAGGTCTAGTCTCTCCTGAGTTTTTCACTGATTCTTAGTTGATGTTTTCTTCCTTCCTAACATCTCTTCAGTAGCCCTACTGACTTCATTTTTCATGACTCTCCACTCTTCCTCTATAGTGTTTCCTTCAGCCTTTTCATTTACTCCTTTTGCAACATGTTCCTTGAAACAATCCCTCACACTCTTTTCTTTCAACTTGTCTAGATCCCATCTTTTTGCATTCTTTCCTTTCTTCAATTTCAACTTCAGATGGTATTTCATGACCAACAAGTTGTGGTCAGAGTCCACGTCTGCTCCTGGGAAAGTTTTGCAATCCAACACCTGGTTTCTGAATCTCTGCCTAATCATAATGAAGTCTATTTGATACCTTCCAGTGTCTCCAGGTCTCGTCCAGATATACAGCCGTCGTTTGTGATGTTTGAACCAAGTATTGGCAAGGACTAAATTATGATCAGTGCAGAATGCAACCAGCCGACTTCCTCTTTCATTCCTTTGTCCCTATCTGAATTCTCCTACTGTACTACCTTCTCTTCCTTGGCCTACCACTGCATTCCAGTCTCCCATCACAATTAGATTCTCGTCACCTTTTACATATTGTATTAAATCTTCTATCTCCTCATATATGCTTTCGATTTCATCATCTGCTGAACTAGTAGACATATAGACCTGCACTATTGTGGTGGGCATTGGTTTGGTGTCTATCTTGACGACAATAATTCTTTCACTATGCTGGTCGTAGTAGCTTACCTGCTGCCCTATTTTCTTATTCATTATTAAACCAACTCCTGCATTTCCCCTGTTTGATTTTGTGTTGATAATTCAGTAGTCGCCTGACCAAAAACTTGTTCTTCCTGCCAACCTCCTTCACTTATACCAACTACATCTAACTTTAGCCTATCCATCTCCCTTTTCAGATTCTCCAACCTACCACAACGATTCAAAATTCTAACATTCCACGCTCCGACTCGCAGAATGTCAGTATCCATTTTCCTGATGATCGCCCCCTCTCGTGTAGTCCCCACCCAGAGATCCGAATGGGGGACTAGTTTACCTCCGGAATATTTTACCTGGGAGGAAGCCATCATCAGTACATCATTCATACAGAGAGAGCTGCATGTCCTCGGGAGGTAGTTACGGCTGTAGTTTCCCGTTGCTTTCAGCTGTGTAGCAGTATCAACACAGCTAAGCCATGTTGAGTATTATTACAAGGCCGTATCAGTCAATCATCTAGACTGCTGCCCTTGCAACTACCGAAAGGCTGCTACCCCCCTTTCGAAGAACCATTCGTTAGTCTAGTCTCTCAACAGATACCCATCCGATATGGTTGCACCTGCGGCTTGGCTATCTGCATCATGGGACATGCAAGCCTCCCCACTGCGGCAAGGTCACATGGTTCGCAGAGGAGATCAGGCTAAAATAAGAAACTGACTCGTAAATAAATGACGCTAACCACTCAGCTAAATGAATCAGAATAAAATGTAAGAAAGCAAGCTGCGACCTCATGCAAACGGTCCATATTTATATTACAATTTATATTTACATTCACAAGCTTCTTATCATTTACTTTAAATGGGACGTAGTCCTTCCAAACAAACCTACATCTACAGAAATTAAATATCAAACTAACCTATCCCCCTTTGCAACATTAAACACGTTCACACTCACATAATTACATTAAAACACTGTACACATCTGTTATGTTGACTTATGGCCGCTCGTCCTCAGGAGATAGCCGACCCCATCTTGCTTTTAGCCCGCCATATCGACGATAATGTTGCCTTCAGAAAAGACTTGGCCCAGTCCTTTTGTCTCCATCGAGGGGTAGAAAGGTGATGCAGTAGTTTCCGTTGCTGCTTCTGCTTCAGGATGTCATCTAAAACATCCCCTCATTCACAATGTAGAAACTAGGTCAAGATCAACCGGCCGGTTACGAGAATACTACAGCCGGGGTAAATTCCACCGACCGTGAAACCAGTTCCCATTCAGCAGCGGAACCGCTTCTCTTATCTACTCCCGTAACTAGGTCAAATATTTCCCATTTATAAAAGGCTGGACTGGAAATTGTTAAAGTTTACGCCCTCGGAAAACTATTTACACAGGCAGGCCACTATGCGTTTTGAAATGATTAAATGGAACTGTTCTCTCTCTTTGGTAATCGTAAGTTAAATGCCATTCTCCTAGTATTAGAAAACTTGAGTATATCAAATGTAGAGTGAGCGTCTTCCAACAAAATCTTACAAGTCCCCATACAATCACTCGCGTAAATAACAAAATCTCGCCGAATAATAGGGTAACTAACTGATGCGGTCATCATTTTTATTAACTCGTCCTCGAAGATGCCATCATATCCTCGATTGGGGCCATCTCTTCCCTAGACCAATGCCTCGCCATATCGACGGTGGCTCTATCATTTCATTGGTTCAACACATCACGTACCTGACGCTTACTTCAAACATCTCCTATAAGCGACCCTAGCCTCTCGTCCGGGCATCCGAAATAAGAATAAGAATATTTATTCACCATTGATCATTTACATGAAATAGGTTTTGTCATCCAATACTACAGTATTATTTCTAACAAGAGTCTAGCTCCTGAGGGAGCAATAGATTCATGTTTCGCCATATAGCGCTGCAAGAAAATAATCGGACAACTTCGGGAAAGTTTGGTGAGTGAGCTTTATTTTCAAGCTATGGCACGTAATGTTGCAAGCGCGCTGAGAGACATGCTTATACAACGTAAACACTAACAGCTGGTACTGATATGGAGTGCGACTCGGTCTTCATTACTATTATACATATAATACTAGGCCTATAAAATAACTACGTAAACGCATGTACCGAATGAAATTACAGTGAAGTCGCCAAGTAAGGACTTTTGTCAACCAAACAAGAAGAAATTATAATAAAAATATAATACTCACCATTAATGACTAGCGTATGGAAGAACGGCGACTTGTCACTTGTCGAAGCACATTACAAACGCGCTCATACTATAGGCAATAAAACACTTGTCATTGTCCGAAAATTAAGTTTGGATAACTGTCAAATATGCATTTCTAAGCTTACTAGATACCCTAATGCTACTGTACTACAAAATATTGGTTCAGTGTGGTACCATAAGACAGTTTCTTAACCTATAAAATACTTTTTGCTGAGGTGTGTGTCTCAGTCAGTCTTAACTTAGATGTAGGATGGTTAATAATGCACTTTTGGTCACTGTATTACTTTTTGTCGATCTTTTCTTCTTGGATGAGATGAGTCCCCGTTGAGGTTTAATTTTTCTTTTCTGAGATGTATCTGTTTGATTATAGGGCATGTTAAAACTTTGAACTGCTGCTAATGTAGGCTTAATTGGTAACAATAATTTCTCTAAAGCATGTGCTTCTTGAATGGTTGTAAAATTTTGCACCAATTCCTTGATTTCATTTAACTGAGATAATAATTTTTGTTTCTTAATATCTAACCACCTGTGTTGATTATTGGTTTCTGTAGTACTGGTGCTTTGAAAGGCATCGGTAGAGATTTGGTTCAATAATACTTCTTTTTCAACAACTTGTAACTCTTTTTCAGAACATATTTGAAGGTGTTCTTGGCATTCTTTAGGCTGGACCTCTACCTTTGAAATAATCTGGCATACAAGATGAATGTGTTTGCACATGTTGAATCATATGGCAGAATCGATGCATGTGCAAGAGTAGCTGTGAATGCATGACTTGCAGTCATTACATGCTAACTGGCACTCACAGTTTTGTTTCAGGGGGACAACTGTGTATATATCAGAACTGGATGTTGATGGAATAGACCATATGTTGCCTTCCTGTATAACTAAATCTTTTCTTAATGTCAGACTAGTTTTGTGTCTTTGCCTAAGGTCCCTCAGCTTACTTGTCACTTTACCTTTATGCATAGTGATGACCCTGTCAAACATCTTATCTTTGAGGAATCTCATTATTGCACAAATGGATTTGTCCAGGCGCTTTATTTTCTTTCCTTGCAAGTATATATGTTTTATGCACTTGTGCAGGTTCTCAATGTGCATATTTGTGTTCAAACCACAGTGCATCCGATAGCTATATGCCCACTGTCTGGCTGTGGGAACATAATTTTCTAAAAAAATATTTACCAAAATCATGGGTGTCAGGGTCATCAATTAATTTCTGAACAGCTGGCTCAAAAATAATACTGAATGTATTCACATCTCGCTCTTGCATAAGTGATCTTATAATTTTGTACACTTCTGCTTGTTTGTCTCTAGATTTGATTTTGCCAAGGTTCTTACGCCATGCCCGGTCAATGTGCCAGGAGCAATACAGCCTTTGATTTGGTTCCCCCATAACTTCAATCCAAGCATTAAAAAATGAATCTGCCATATCTGACATAAAAATCTTTGGAGACAAATTGCCAAGCTGGTCTTTGATTTTTGAAAATAGAATCTTTAAGACTTCTTTATCAGTTCTGTTTGTAAATAAAAATGAACATGGGAAACCCTGACGCATATCATCAATAATTATAAGAGTTATCAATTCAAAATCATACGCATTGAGTCCATGGGTACCATCAATGCATACAGCATCCCCTCCATATTTCTCCAGCATAGAAGCTTGTGCATCATTCATTAATGCTAACACCAAGTCATTTTTAGCCAAGAAAGGATACTCTTCAGAAACCTTCCCATGAGGCTTATAAAATAACATACAGTCCCCACTTCCTGCTCTCACCTCATTCACCCAGGCATCAACACTCACTGCATCATTAGAATGCTTCACAGCTTCTGAGCTCAAATTATAGGACTTCTCAATGTTATGCAAGTCTTTTCTTGCGAGGAGATGAACTCTTTGCAGTAGTTCTGGGGTTTTCAGACTGCTTCGAATATCATCTAATATGACATCAAAAGGAATTTTTAATGCTATTTTAGCTGCCAAAGAATTCTTTTCATCCTGAGTTAAAAATAAATGCTCTAAATCATTTTGATGCCCCACATGAGTAGGTGAAAACGCAGCCTCACACCTTCCCTCTTCAACTAAAGAAACTTTTATTGTCGAAGGGCAGAAACCATCAGTCTTTTTTGGTGCCGTGGCTCTTTAAATGACGGGCACCCGACCCCTTTGATTTAAAGTGTCGTGAACGATGACAATTGTAATATACTGTTCCACTTTTTGCAATGTCCTCAGAACCAAACATTAAAACATATTTCACAAGGTTTTTTGCTTCATAATTTCTTTTCCATTCCTTAAACTCTTCAAAAGAATTAAATGACTTGCTTTCACTTATCACTACAATGTCATGAATATTGCGGAAATGTAACAATATATCTGACTTTTTAGAATATGTATGTGAACATACACTGCATGTAAAATTACCGGCACTAGTAGCATTAGGGCCACTTGAGTTAATTTCCTTATGTGTACTGTTAATGTGTCTATTTAAACTTTGTCTATGCCTGTATAATAAACCACACTCACTACACTTGAACATTGTAAAAGAAACCTGAAATTATCCACATAAATGTATACACTTATAAAACAGTAACACCCATCTATTTACATGTTACAGTGCTGGCTAATCGTGGCAACATTCCATCAAACACGAGCGCGGACAAACAGATACAAAGTATGTTACAAGTGTTTATTTATATATCCACCTATTCAATACAAACGCCTGATGTATAATCACTTAAAATAGATGCGTTGCACTTCCTAAATTGTAATACACATTTACATGGTACTACTCTAGCTAATCCCTCGTTCAAACATGAGCGCGGACTAATGAAGAACGAAAGAATGAAAATACTATTTATTAATCTGTCACCCGAATTACTTTTATTTTCCTACGGTGCTACGCGGCGCCAAACTCACCGAAGTTTTCCGAAGGGCCCCGATTACTATTTTCCTCCGGCGCTATGCGGTGAAACACGAAACTATGGCTCTCCCGAAGAATTAGATTTATTTTCCTACGGCACTACGTGGCGGCAAATACAGATTCTTTTCCAGTCTGAGAAATTCAGTCACCAACGGAATAATTTTCTTTCGAAATGAATTAATTTGGGTTTGCAAATGCCCTTGAATGTCTCTTGCCTACAGTTCAACTAGCAAATTCGATCGTTCATTTTCTTCAGGAGAGCAAATTAACAGGATAACATAAGATTTTCAGTGGCTAGCCGTATAAGCGGATTCCAATAACGATCAAGAAGGAAAAAGTAATTTGTTGTGGGAACAATGCGCTTAGGGGCGCACAGCTTTGAGCTTGCATTCGGGAGTTCGAATTCCACTGTCGGCAGCCCTGAAGAACGCTTTGCGTGGTTTCCCATTTACACACCAGGCAAATGCTATGGGGGCTTTAGAATAACACTCGCGTATATCCTGACTGCCGTAAGAGGCGACTAAAAGGGGCCCCAGGGGCTCATACCTTTGGAGCGTGGATTGGTGACCACGGGGCCCTGAGCTGAGTACTAGCATTGCTTCCTCTTACTTGTGCCAAGCTCCTCACTTTTATCTATCGTATCTGATCTTCCTTGGTCAACACGTGTTCTTTCCCGACCCCGACGCTATCAGAGCACTCGAGGCCTCGGGAGTCTTTCATTTTCACGCCCTTCGTGGCCCTTATCTTCCTTTGGCCGATACCTTCATTTTTCGAAGTGTCGGATCCCTTCCATTTTTTCTTTCTGATAAGTGTTATATAGAAGATGGTTGCCTAGTTGTATTTCCTCTTAAAACAATTATCACCACCACAACCTGGGGCTCTACCTTAAGGCCACGGCCGCCTCCTCACTCCTAGCCCCTTTCTATCGCATCGTCACCATAAGATCTATCTGTGTCGGTGCGACGTAAACCCAATGGTAAATATATATACACTATGTAGTATTTTAATTTCTACTAGGACGTGAACTTTGCAGTCGCAATCGTCATAGGAATATCACTTTTCTATTCAAAACGCATTTTAAAAAATCTTTCTAATGTGCTTTTATGGGGAGACCAGGACATTGGAGCGAACCGAGACTTCGTCTCTACAACAACACAGGCACTCAGAGTCGCCTGCATCTTCGAAGAATCCATTGAAATGATGGTAATGATGATGATAAAAGAGTGATGAAAAATAATTTGCTTTTGTGTGCAAGTCATTCTCATAATGCCAATTGGAATCGCGCTCAGGAATGGAGCGATAGCCGTATATCTAGTGGCACTGTTTTAACTGTTGCTTCTCTGTCAATTTAGTAAGCCTGCTTAAAAAGACCGCACATGCAGAGGTCTTTACTTATCTCGTAGACAACGACCCATTTCATAGCTCATTCGCAAGATCGGCAAGATCCACTACACCAGCGCGCTCCCGACGTAACGTGCCATAGCATGAAACTAAAGCTCCCTCGCGAAAGTTTCCGAAAGTTTCCGATGTCTTCCGATTATTTTCGTACAGCGCTATACGGCAAAACACGAAACTATTGCTCCCTCAGGAGCTAGACTCTTGTTTATTTCTACTATCTATATACAGTTATTAAAAGTCAATATCAACAGTTTTCATTTCTAAGAATTCCTTTACATCATAAAATGGATTTTCCAACATCCAGTTATACAGTTTTCTTTTAAAATGATTGATGGGCACATCATGTGCAGAGAAGAGTAATTTATTAAAAAATATTATACTATTTACTTTATGTGAGTTACCTGTTTTCACAAGTCCATGTCTTGGGACCCTTATTACGAGTATTGTGTTAATGGATGTTTTCCCTGATGGTAAATTCATTCAGATGGTTTTTAATATACAATAATGAGATAAAAATATACAGATTTATAACTGTTAATATTTTAAGCCTGATAAAAAGGGGACGACAGTGCTCAGAAGAACCAGCTTTACACATTACACGAAGCTTCTTCTGAATTAACAATACATTATGGACATAAGATGAAAGTCCCCACAATAGCAGCCTATATGAAATATGGGACTGGAAAAGTCCAAAATATGCCATTCTCAAATAGTCAGCTGTTACTAATTCCCTCAATTTCCACATACGATACGAGACCCGTGATAACTTTTTACAGACATGATTGACATGTACTTCCCAGCTTAATTTGGTATCAATATGAATACCTAGTAGCTCGACTGACTGAATTTCTATATTATTGGACAATCCTAACAGAATATGTTGGGTTTTATTCTCGTTGCAGAGTAGTTTATTAGATGAAAACAATTTCACTGCAGTCCTAAGAGCATCATGTGACATCTCTTGCAGATTTAATACGTCCTGATGCATGTTGATTAGTGTTGTGTCATATGCATATGATACAACTGATTGTGACATAACATTTTGTTGTAGGTCATTAACAGCAACATTAAAGAGAAATGGGCCAAGTACAGATCCTTGTGGAATGCCTGTAATAATATTTTTCAATGTGGAATGTCTATTTCTAATTGCAACAAACTGGCATCTGTTACTTAAATACATCGTAATTACATCCAAAGTGGGACTATTTATGCCATAATATGGAAGTTTTCCTAACAAAATGTCATGATTTATACAGTCAAATGCTTTACTCAAATCACATAAAACCAGAGAAACCATTTTCCTATTTTCAAAGGCTGTTAAAGTTTGATTGACAATTTCCAGAGCCGCAGAGGTAGTACTTTTACCCTGTCAGAATCCATATTGACTACTAGACAACAGGGCATGATTTTCAAAGTAGTTACTAAGTTGACTATAAATAACCGATCCATTTATTTTAGATAATATGGGAACAATTGAGACTGCACGGTAATTTTGGGGAAGATGTTTGTCACCACTTTTGAAGACCAGAATAACTTTTGAAATTTTAAGCATATTCGGAAAAAACCCAATCTTTAAACATTTATTGATACTAAACGCTACTGGTTCACAAATCAGATATATTGTTTGTTTAATAATGTAATTGGACAGCCAATAACAGTCCATACTTTTAGAATTGGATAATTTTGAGACCGTCTTTATGATTTCATTTGACGTAATATCAACCCATTGGAAAGTATGTCCCCCTAACTGATGTGGACCAGGCTCAATGATAGCAGATGTACCTGTTGGATTAACTTTATCACCTATTTCTTTCACTGTGTTAAAAAAGTAATCATTGTAAAAGTAAAAATTGTCCGTTGGAATTCTATTGTCCCCTTGTTCGGCTTTGTGTGCGTCATGTCGAAATCCCACCTTCCAAACTTAGCTGGCTAGCAAACAAACCCGAGCTCCACGCTCCCTGCAGTAATTGCGACGTGCTGCTGAATGTAGATGTTTCCTGCCAGTTACTAGTACTTAATAAAATGAAATATTCTCTGTATATTCAAATAAATGACGGATTAATTAAATGAGCACTTCAATAAGGGCTCAACAGAAATTGAGAGATGATATGCAGGGCAGCAAGAAATTAATGTATGGTATTTTAAAAAACAAAAAGAGAGATCAAGTCAACACGAATTTGTGAAGGATGAAGACGGCATAATATTAACAAAGCCAGAAGAAATAAGAAATAGATGGAGAGAGTATTTTCAGAAGTTGCTGAACATGAGAACTAACTGCAGTCATTCCATGGACGACCAGGAAAGGCAATTACTTGATGAAGAAATGGATAAAGAAATTAAAGTGAATGAAATTGAAATGGCAGTAAGAAAAATGAAGAATGGAAAACTGCTGGAATAGATGAAGTTTCAGTAGAGATGATAAAGGCAGCTGGAGTTGTTGGTATGCAGTGGACATATCGAGTTCTCAGGATTGTCTGGGAGAATAAGGAGGTCCCTGAGGATTGGCAAAAAAGAATAATCATCCCAATGTTCAAGAAAGGGGAATTACTCTGATATACCAAGTTGCTAAGATAATGGAGAGGATAATCGAAAGTAGGATAAGGTTGAGGGTTGAAAATAAGATACAGGAAAATCAGTTTGGTTTCAGAAGTGGAAGGTCAACAATAGAGCCTATTTTCATTATGAGACAACTAGTGGAAAAGCAATGGGAGTATGGAAATGATATGGTGATGACATTCATTGACATTGAAAAGGCATATGACAGTGTCTTCTGGACTAAAGTTTGGGACACTGGTGGAAAAAGGAATTGGACAGGGATTAATAAAAATGATCATTGCAGTGTACAAGGAATGCTGTAGTTGTGTGCAAACACAAGTTGGCAGGACATGTTAGTTCAAAATCATTATTGGGCTGAGGCAGGGAAATGTTCTATCACCAATCCTGTTTACAATAGTAATGGATGACATCATGAGAACGGCAAAAGCAGCATATGGAGGAAGAGACATGAACATCATGTTATGTGCAGATGATATTGTGACTTGGGGAGAAGATAACATGAAGGTTCAAGAACAGTTAGATGTAGTGAATGGGAAGATTGAAGAATGTGGATTGAAAATAAGTATAGAAAAGAATAAAACTCTTGTATTGACTAGAGGGGAGAAAGAAGGGAAAGGTCAGATTAGACTTGCAGACAAGCCCCTGGAAGTAGTGGAGACGTTCAAATACCTGGGGAGTGAATTAATGGAGAATGCTCGACTGGATGCTGAAATTCAAGCTGAAAGCTGTTTCTATCATAGTGTACGAAACATGTTATGGGACAAAGATGTGCCACTATGTACAGGATGTATTACGAAGTGTACCATTTCTTCGCCCTGATTATTTAAAACGGAATGTTAAAGTCGTAATTTGCCGTGAATAACGCTAAAATTTTCATATATCAAACGGCAGAAAATACAAGTTAAATGATACGAGCAAGTGGAATCAAAGTGGCCGTGACCGAGACAAATGTAGTAATTTCAAATTGTTAAAGTCAACAGAGAGAACAATCGAACACTGAATTGAAATAAGCCACGAATTTCGTGAAGAAAATAACGAATTTTAAAGGAAGAATACAAAATTATCGATAAAACTAAAAATATTACGTAATCCTAGCGCTGTACATCTCAAATATATGAGATTTAAAGTGAAATATATATATATATATACACACACGAGATAAAAATACAATTGAATGTATGATTGCACTGAAGAATAACGAAAGTTTTTTTAGGGGACACTTTAAGAAAACGCTAATATTTAGAGCAAATTATCAATAAATTAAGACAATCCTAAGCTACCATTAAAATCATAGAAACTTCTGTAGCAGATCATTTGAAGTCATATTTTACCTTACAAAACATAGTAATAATACAAGAAGGCTTTGTAACTAAGAAGATGATATTAACATTGTCTTTGGACATGTTTTTCATGCATGTGCCCAAGAACATCATGATGGCTTGCTAAATCAGAGATGGGATTGAGATCTGATGGAATCCAGCCGACTCTACCTATGAACTGTATATAGGATAATATCTTTTGTTTATTTCCACCTATTCAATACATTACAAGAAGTTGGCATTTACTTTAAAACATTATTCAGATGAGACATGTTTCGCCTCTCACTGTGAGGCATCTTCAGTCATTATCAAAAACCTTATTATTTTACCAGGCATCTGGTTAAAGATATTCAAAAATGTGTTTGATGATTATAAGAGAGGTAAGATTTACGTTAGTTATAAACATGTTCATGAAGTAACTAAAAATCTAATATATTGATAAAAACATAAGTAGTTCTTTGTTGAATAGGACTTGTTTGATTGTACTATATAGTAAAAGAAGGTGGTTTGAAGCCGTAGTCATTAATAGATGTCTAATACATAGTGGAAGGCTTAAATATCAGTTCTATGAGAATATATATTACATTCAAATGATACTAAAAACTAGTGGATTCAAAGGTAGTACATATAAAATGTTCAATGAAATAACTATAGATCTAATAAAATGATAAACACATATGTAGTTCTTTGTTAATTAGGACGTCGTAAGATTGTACGGCTTAAAGCCGTACTGTAGTCATTAATAGATGTCTAATACATAGCGGAAGGCATATGAAATCAGTTCAATGAGAATATATAATACAAACAATTGGTACATAAAAACTGGTAGATTCATAAGAGGTACATTTAAAAATGAAGGCGTCATGTGACTATAAAAGACAGTTGATGGCTTAAAGCCGTAGTCAAAGTTTGAAATGTAGGTCAAATAACTGCTAAATATATGGTAAAAAGATATAATTCAAAATATACAGCTTAGTATAAAAAATATGAAGGAAAAACATTCCAATTGCTTGACAAAAGTTACTTGACGTTGGCATGCGTTTGTCCGTGATATTTATTGGTCAACATTTCGTAGGTTATTTTAGATTTATTCGGCAAGATTGCGTTGACAAGAAGTTCACCAGATGTTTATAGTTGGCCTAATTTGTAAAAAGAAAGTTGCAGAGATGATGATGGGTGGAAATTCTCAACGTTGGTGTGGTTTTCAAACGTGAAGGTTGGAGAGCTGTTGTGTTCTTCTTCGATGACAATATATTTATAAAACGTTGATTGTAAATAATTTATACTATTGAAGAGTATTATGGAAGTTTGATGAAGCTGTTGAATTATTGTTGTTATAGAATGGTTCTAAGGCGTTGTAGGCCCATTTAACAAGCTGTGTGAGGCGTTATTAGGATCCTCTCCAACCTTCACGTTTGAAAACCACACCAACGTTGAGAATTTCCACCCATCATCATCTCTGCAACTTTCTTTTTACAAATTAGGCCAACTATAAACATCTGGTGAACTTCTTGTCAACGCAATCTTGCCGAATAAATCTAAAATAACCTACGAAATGTTGACCAATAAATATCACGGACAAACGCATGCCAACGTCAAGTAACTTTTGTCAAGCAATTGGAATGTTTTTCCTTCATATTTTTTATACTAAGCTGTATATTTTGAATTATATCTTTTTACCATATATTTAGCAGTTATTTGACCTACATTTCAAACTTTGACTACGGCTTTAAGCCATCAACTGTCTTTTATAGTCACATGACGCCTTCATTTTTAAATGTACCTCTTATGAATCTACCAGTTTTTATGTACCAATTGTTTGTATTATATATTCTCATTGAACTGATTTCATATGCCTTCCGCTATGTATTAGACATCTATTAATGACTACAGTACGGCTTTAAGCCGTACAATCTTACGACGTCCTAATTAACAAAGAACTACATATGTGTTTATCATTTTATTAGATCTATAGTTATTTCATTGAACATTTTATATGTACTACCTTTGAATCCACTAGTTTTTAGTATCATTTGAATGTAATATATATTCTCATAGAACTGATATTTAAGCCTTCCACTATGTATTAGACATCTATTAATGACTACGGCTTCAAACCACCTTCTTTTACTATATAGTACAATCAAACAAGTCCTATTCAACAAAGAACTACTTATGTTTTTATCAATATATTAGATTATTAGTTACTTCATGAACATGTTTATAACTAACGTAAATCTTACCTCTCTTATAATCATCAAACACATTTTTGAATATCTTTAACCAGATGCCTGGTAAAATAATAAGGTTTTTGATAATGACTGAAGATGCCTCACAGTGAGAGGCGAAACATGTCTCATCTGAATAATGTTTTAAAGTAAATGCCAACTTCTTGTAATGTATTGAATAGGTGGAAATAAACAAAAGATATTATCCTATATACAGTTTATGAAACTTTCAATACGGACGAAAAATGATTTTCATCTCTACCTATGAATACGAGATGACTGAACTGAGGTCCAGAGAGGAACGTTCCCAAGGAAGGATGTAGCAACAACTATCCCGGCCCACAAGCACACGCAAAATAAGGTAAGTCTCACGAAGTATTTTTAAAATTAATTATGTTTTTCTGTCTTGTAGTGAGTTGTTGATTGTGATGTTTATAAGGAATAGGTCTTTATTTCTTCGTGAAGTGTTTTAAATATGTAGTTTCAACGTGAGTGAATTCATAGGGATGTTTTAAGGAAGTTATGTCAATGAAGTGTTATGCTAACAATATTTCAGTTTATTCTCAAGAAGCAATACCAAAGATAGTGAGTTTTGATGAAGATGAAGTACAATATAGGTTAATATCAAGTCATAGGTTACCGAGGTCATAAATATCGGCAACTTATTGCCAAATGTAAGTCAATATTGTTAGAAATATGTTAGTTGTTGATCCATGAAATATTAATTTTACTGAGTTGAGAAGTTAATTGAGTTGTGCATTACATTGAATTGATTGAATAATATTTGCATATGCGGCGATATATATGATGAAAATATAAGGTAAGGAATGTGAGATTAAGGAATATCTTGGATAAAGTAGTGGAGGAATAATGATAAATATGATGACATATGAGGAAAGATTTTTATGTAAGGTTAATTAATGAAAGATTAGGTAATGCAAATATGGATCATGATCATGATAGATCCCGATTGCCTGGAGATTGGGTAACTTTGGTATAAACATGTGAAGGTAATTGTGAAGCAGTGGAAACAAGTTTCTAATTTTATATTAAAATGGATAAGCTTAATCGTTTGAACCCTTTTGCCATTGCCCTTAATGCTGCTCAGAAATACAACTGTATTACTTTCCAAGCTGCTACAAGTGTGAAAGAATCTTCAAATGGACTTTGAAGGTTCAAAAGGACAAAAAATCAAATTAAAATTCAAAAACAGATATAATATGGCTCATTTCTTAGCTTACACGCTGCATGTAAAATTTGGAATACCTGTGTTAAAAGTACACACAGTACCTCTATTTATTTTACAATCATGAAGATAGAACACCTGCTTACTGCAATGCATAAATCAGCAACTGACTAAAAATGGCATCCGCTATTGTAAGCGGGGTGGCCATGGTAAACCAGGCTCGGCATCCACTACTCGAATACAGAGGTATACTTTACCTTGAGCATGAAATCATTCTCTGGGTGCTGGCTGGGTGCAAGTAGGGGTACTTTCTCCGAAAAGACTACCCGAGCCAAGTTCCTGTGGTCTACACCTTGCATTCTGTCCCACAGGATATTCTCTAGTCGACAGTCACAGTTGAGCCACCGACTGCTGTTGTTTCTTATGCAAAGCACAGCTACACATTCAGCTCCTATGTGGACAGGTAATTCCGGTGTGCGCACGTCTATGTTTACCCAACTCAAATCTAGAGAAAGAAAAGGAGAAATGTACCTTCTATATTCACTTAACGTAGAGCTGGAAGTGACTGAGCATTTCAATGCTGTGTGCATATGATGGTGATGAAATTATTATATTATTATGCAATCCTCCTGTAACTGCTGCAGGTTGCCCAAAGACAAAGAGTACTTAACATCAATAATGGGACTTAAGATAAAACACAGTCCAAAAATTTTGAAACAAAAATATCCAAAGTGACAAGTTACAAAAATATTTTTTGGAAGATTTAACATGAAATATTTTAAAATGCTGCTTGATAAGTAGGACAATACTTCAAAAACTACGCTGCCCTCCAAAAAAATTCATGCCAATTGATATTTAGGGAGAAAGCTCAGTTAAATTTTGCAATGAATGATTATTGTACTTTTTCCAATATTTATTTATTTATTTATTTATTTATTTATTTATTTATTTATTTATTTATTATTTCCAATGTTTTAATGGCTAACGAATAACAACAGCAGGGTTTTTAACTTAATATTTTAACCTATTCAAACCCACGGGGAAGCCTATCAATGCCTAAAAGGCACATGGCCAGGTAGCGGCAACCCTATACCCGGGAACTTCACAATACTGAGAACACCCTCTCTCCAGGGGTCATAAATATGGAGGGGCCTCAGTCAGGGTTATGAGTGAAGTCTAGAATGGTGGCTACTGTGGAGAAGCTGGAATTCAAAACAGTGCAGCTGGGAGAAATGCCATCCTAATACTCGGGATTAATAAGAGTAAAAGCTATTTGTCCATAACTATGGGCATGTCTCAGGGTTAAACTAGTTAAATGAACACTCATGAAACCTAGTTTACCACTGGCTAAGGCCATGCCTAAGATCTACAATGATGGCATCCCCAGCAGGCCAATTAACTTTAGAAAAAGCCCAATTATAAATTCTCAATTTATAAAAAAGAAAAAGAAAAAAAAAGACTTAAAAACTCACAGACTTATGTATGAAAACCAAGAACTTGAACAGTCTACCACTCATTTGACATAGTTAATATGTATCCCAGTATTTATATCAAGGACACCATTAATTTAATAGAAAATAACCAGAACGAATACAGTACGCTGAGTAAAAGAGAAACATATGAATTCAGAGGCATCCTAGAATTTATGTTATATAAGAACTATTTTGATTTAACAATACCACCTACCGACAGAAGGGTCTGCCAATAGGTGGGCAGCCTCAGGGATCTTGGCAGAAATATTTTTAGACCATCTCGAAAAACTAAAATCATTGGTACACTAAAAGGAACAAGTACAGGGTGGTGCACGAATAGCTGACACATTTGAAAAGCAAATATAAAATGCAACTTATGTACTATGTTGTTCAAATTTCGCGCACACCTTCCCTGTTTCATGGAAATAACTACAGAGGCGACACTGCTGCTTTGTCACCGAATGCCTGCATTCCAGTGAGCTTTATGCCATGGCCAACCACGGCCGACTCTCCGTTCAGCAGTGCGCCAAAACAGTTATATTTCAATGCGAATCAAAAAGTGTTACAGCGACACAAAGTAAATTTCGAGCTGTATTTCAGACTAGGTGGGCACCAGCAAGGAACACTATCCTTGGCTTATACAAAATATTTGAAGAACAAGGCAGTGTGAAGGAAGAAAAGAGACCATGTGCACCAGCAGTTCGGTCTCCTGTGCGTCGCCATGCAGCGCAGCCCACACAAGTCAACACGTGGAGCTTCAGGAGAAAGTGGAATATCACGCCATTCAGTTCAAAGAACATTACACGGTGACCTACCATACCCGTATAAAATAACTGTACTACACAAGCTAACAGAAGAGGACTGCAGTACGCCTCATGGACTCAAGATAAACATGAAGTACTGTTTAACACTTGGTTCTCTGATGAAGCCTATTTTCATATCAATGGGGCAGTTAAAAAACAAAATGTGCATTTTTCTGCTACAGAAAAACCAGATATTATTAATGAAAAACCACGTATGGGCAAAAAGTGAGTGTGTAGCTCTGTCAAGTCATGGGTTAAATTGACCATTTTTCTTCAGTCAGACAGCGATACAAGGACATGCTGGAGAATGAATCCATGCCTCAACTTCTTGCTACAGAACTCCCTGGCTTTCACAAAACACTCCAGAGAACACAGAAAGATATGCCATATGCAAGATGGTGCAATATCTCTCACAGCTAACGATGTTCTTGACATTTTGATGGGAGTTTTTGGTGATCGTGTAATGTCTCATCGTTACCCACAGTACAACAATAATGGCGGATTCTTCTGTCCTCTCTTAAGCCCAAATTTAAACATTTTGTGATTTATTTTTATAGGACTATTTGAAAGAAAAACTCTTCGCTTCAAGACCTCAAGGCCACATGGAAATGTGTGCTCGGATTGTGCAGCTCTGCAGTGAAATTCATGAAGACCTGTGCCGCAAAGCCATCAGAAACATGCGTACTCGTCTCAAAGAGGTTGTCCGCCGTAGTGGAGGCCACTTTCAACATGTGATATAGTGAAATGTATTTCCAGGGTCCAAGCTACCTATGTCTCAAATTTCATTAGTGTTCTGTGAAAAACAAAGTTGTTAATCTAAAAGTAAATGTATCAACTATTCGTGAGCCACCCTGTATGTTCATGACCAGTTTGCCATTATTGATCTATTAACAGTAACGACCTACTGGACCATTTGAAGAAAAAAGACCCGTTTATAAAATTCATGACAGAATATGAAAGTAATAAGCTGTTAAACTACCTACCAATAATAATAATAATAATAATAATAATAATAATAATAATAATAATAATAATAATAATAATAATAATAATAATAATAATAATAATAATAATGTCTGGGTCCCATGAAATTAACCTGGGAGGAGTCATTTTGACTCTGGCAAATGGGAGTGAAATGTATCGTTGCCAACATCTGCAACATTAATATATTGGGTTCAGTAAGAAAATCCAACTAGCCTCTTTCAGTCCAATTCCAGCACATAACCTACAAGAGGTGGTGGTGATTACTCTTTTAAGAAGAAGTACAACTAGGCAACCATCCTCTATATAACACTAATCACAGAGAAAAAATGGAAGGGATCCGACACTTCAAAAAATGAAGGTATCGGCCAAAGAAAGGCAAGGGCCACGAAGGGCATGAAAATGAAAGACACCCTCACAAACCTAACAGCGTCGGGGTAGGAAAAGAACAAGAGTTGACCAAGGAAGGTCAGATAGGATAGATAAAAGTGAGGAGCCTGACACAAATATGTGGAAGCAATGCCAGGACTCAGCCAAGGGCCCCATGGTCATCAACCCATGCTCCAAAGTTCAGAGCCCCTGGGGCCCCTTTCAGTCACCTCTTACGACAGGCAGGGGATACCGTGGATGTTATTCTACCGCCCCCACCCACGGGGGGATAACCTACAAGAGGTGCCCCTCTTATTTCGAACAACCTAGCAGGAAACTGGGTCGATGAGCCGATCAGTGCTGGGGGCTCCAAGACTCATCACCCTGGTAGCAAAGAGAAGCCAGAAAACATCTTGAGGTAACAACCTTGGTTGCAAGATGTATTTGTATGCATCTAAAACAAATTCAAGTTAAGTAAGCATGATGGCAAAACATTTCAGGAAAGCCACCCCTCGTCGTGAAACCCGCGGCACAAAGACTTGATATCTCTGTGTGTCCCGACCAGTCAAACTCTGTATCCGAATCGAAAACCTTTCTAGCAACATTCAACATAAATTCCCTTACACAAATTGGCAAACTAAAAACTCTCACCAAAGCCATACATGAAAATCACATATCCATAATTGTCCTACAAGAAACACGTTACACAGATGAAGAGACTTGAATCTGAAGGTTACCATTTCTTCAAGGCATACAGAAACTGGGTTTCACAAAACACTCCAGAGAACAGAGAAAGATATGCCATATCCAAATGTGAGGCTAATAAAGCTGTCTATGAAGCTAGGCACAGTCACTTTAATGGCCTCTATACAACAATGGACTCAAAGGAAGGAGAGAAAAATATCTTCCAGCTGATCAAAGCTAGAACAAAGTCAGCAAAGGATATTGAGCACTACCAATAATGAAAACCATTATTACAGAACAGTAGTTGTTCATGTATCTCTGATGCTGATTGACCAGTATCTGATCATTACACGAGGGGTTTCTGAACTATAAACAACTCTTTAACGTGCCTCCAATTGCCATGGACTCTGAAAGCAGTAGCATTGGTGAAATGGCAATAGGTAACAGAGGTTCCACATATGTCTCCTACAAGCATTCATCAGGCTGTGAAACATTTTCAGGATCATCATAATCTGGTTTAGGCAGTGTCAGATCTTGAGGCTACAAGTGTTAAGAGTGGTTGAGGCTTGTAGTAGTGTGATTCAGGGTAACAAGATAGCTGTGAGTGAGAACACAGTCAAAGGGAGGCACCAATGAGGCAAATTTAGCCTCTAGAAACCAGCCCTTTTAGCACAACACTGGTGAGGCCATGAGGTGCACGAGAGTCAGTGGGAACATGTACTCTGCAGTGACTAGTTCAGATTCAACGTGAGGTAACCTGATGGAAGAGAGAGGGTGAGGAGAAGGACACGAGGAAGCTTTGCCGAGATTATACTGTTCTGATGATGTTCTCTGATGGTGTGGGGTGGTGTAACAAAGATAAACGTACTGATCTTGTACTCATTGAGAACGGCTCCTTCACGGCACACAGATACATTAAGAGGATTCTCATTTATGATGTAATACCATTTGCATTCCTTTTTGATAAAAACTTTGATCTTATGCATGAGAATGCATGAACCCATGCTGCCTAGAGTCAGTTTTTTGGGTGGTCAACGTTCCCACTCTCGGCCGGCCAGCCATGAGTTAAGACCTCAACCCTGCTGAGCATGCGTGATCTGGTTGAACTAAACCAGTTAATTTCCATAAACTCACGTCATTTAAATAAACATCTTTGATTATCGAAATTCTGTCAGATTCTGCTTTAATGGAAAAAACAAAAACAAAATAAGGTAGCTTCTTTAACCCTGACAGTAACACCATACATTTTTCTGATGTGTTGTGTGAATGAATGCCATCTATTCCTCTTAAGGAGGGGAGAGTTATCCCCTCCACCACCTCTATTCCTTGTTCATTCCATCTGGTAACTTTAATGTAACTTTAAATAATAGGCTTTGAGTGTGGTGTAACTAAAGCGATATTTATAGACCTGTTACTGTCGGGGTTAACAGAGATGTTTTGAACATTGTCTTTGGAATAGGTACGGAAAGATACCTTCAGTTCTGTGGTGATGACATGAAAATACACTATGTTCACTTGGCTTCTCTTTTTCTCTTTTCCACAGTGCATGACTACAGTTTTCTTTATACTAATTACCATCCCAAACTCCTTCAGATTTACATTCCAAATGTCCAGTCTCTTTTGTACTTCCTTTTCTCACTTTCCCCAAATCACCACATCTGCAAATATTGAAGCATTCACTTCATCACTACTGATACTCTGTTTTACCGAGCTCGATAGCTGCAGTGGCTTAAGTGCGGCCAGTATCCAGTATTCGGGAGATAGTAGGTTCGAACCCCACTGTCGGCAGCCCTGAAAATGGTTTTCCGTGGTTTCCTATTTTCACACCAGGCAAATGCTGGGGCTGTACCTTAATTAAGGCCACGGCCGCTTCCTTCCAACTCCTAGCCCTTTCCTGTCCCATCGTCGCCATAAGACCTATCTGTGTCGGTGCGATGTAAAGCAAATAGCAATCGATACTCTGTTTTACACGTTTTATGATTTCATCCATCAATATAATAAACAATAATGGTGACAACGCACTTCCTTGCTTGAGATCTTTTTTGTATAAAATACTTCAGAGTCAACACTCTCCACTTGTACACTGCTTTTACTCTCATTATACAACATTTTTATCTTGCTAATTAATGATTTTGGTAAATTCCTTTTAGGTAGGTATTCCCATACATGTTTTCTCTTAACTGTATCATAAGCCATTATAATCATTTTGTATTGACGGTTTTCACTTTACAATGCAAAAAATTAAAGGTATCCTAATTGAATTAGGAAGACACATTTAATTTTTTCCGTTTTATAGTGTATCAAATCCAAAAATATTAATATAATTTCCTTGTTCCTTTCCAAATGTTTTTCCATTATCGTTCCTACTGTAAATATCAAGCCTATTGTTGATCTATTATTATTTATAAGTTTCATATTCCGTATTGATTGAATTCAATGTAATAGACAAGAAAAATGTTCCACCGATCAATACATTTATTGTGAATGAATTATTGCACTAGTACCGGTTTCGGCCTATCTTGGGTACGTCTGGGGCTCATGTGAGCTGTGTGGAGGATGTTGGTGGAGGGAATGGAGGAGTGGCTATTGTGAAGGTAGGAGCGGGGTTAGGTTTGTGATTCGTCGGTTTGTTATGACGTGTGTTTACTAATTTGAGATAGTCATTTTTTATTGCAGGAATGACTTTGTCTAAGATGATACTGGTTTTCTCTGTAATGTCGTTAATGTTATGATTGGGGTTAGCATATTGATCCAAAGAAATATAGAAATCTTTGGTTATGTTGAGCAGGGGGCCCTTAGAGTTTATGTTTAATATCATCATGTCATTATTGATGTCTGTGAAGTTGTGCTTAGATTCTTCTACATGTTGGCCTATTGATGAGAAATGGTTGTGCTTTACTGCATTTATATGTTCATTATAACGGACGGTGAAGTTTCTGCCTGTACGTCCAATGTAGCTTGTGTCACAGTTGTTACATTTGATGCGGTAGACACCTGATTGGTTGTATTTATTATTATTATTATTATTATTATTATTATTATTATTATTATTATTATTATTGACTGTTTTGGTGTTGTGTATAGTGTTGATGCTGTTGTGTGTGGTTTTGAATGCTATTTTCAGATTGTGCTTCTTAAAGATATTAGTTATAGTATATATATTGGTGTTGTTGAAGGTAAATAGGACATAATCTTTTTTCGGTTTGGCTGTTTTGATTAATTTAGTTTTAGGTTGGGATTTTATTTTGTGGATGATTTTGTTGACCATTTCTTTGCTGTATCCATTGTATTTGGCTATGTCGTGGATTAATTTTAATTCATTATTTCGATCTTCTATTGTCATTGGGATATTGAAAGCTCTATGTATCATACAATAATAGGCTGCTCTTTTATGTGTGTTAGGATGAATGGAGTCATTTTCTCTGGTATTTAAAGTGTGTGTGGGTTTCCTATAGATCTTGTAAGATAAGTGAGTGTCATGCCTGGTTATTGTTAAGTCCAAGTAATTTAAGGTACGGTTATTTTCTGTTTCTATGGTGAATTTAATTTGGGGGTCTAAATTGTTAAGTTTGTCTAGTATAGTATCTGCATCAGTGAATCTATTATCTATAATTACGAAGATATCGTCGACAAATCTACACTAAAAAAAATATATTATCTATTTTATTAATTGACGTGTGTTCTAGGTAGTCGATATATATTTCTGCTAATATTCCGGAAGCAGGAGATCCCATAGGTAATCCTTGTTGCTGATATATGGTATCATGAAATTTGAAGTAGTTATTGTTTAAGGCGAATTTAAGCAGAATCACGAATTCTTCTATTTCTAAGGTGCTCAAGTTCTATGGTTTTTTAGGTTAGATTCAATAATTTTGACTGTTTGTTTAATAGGAATGTTAGGGTACATGTTTGTTATATGAAATGAAGTAAGGGTATGATGTTTTTCGATCTTTAGTTCTTTGGTTCTGTTGCAAAAATTATTGAGTTTTGTATTGTTTTGTTTGCTAAAAATGAATAATGCTTTTTCAAAAATTTCTGAATGAATTGAGATAACTTATAGGTTGGACTGGCTTTATAGTTTATAATCGGTCTCATGGGTACATTTTCTTTGAGTATTTTAGGGTAGGCCCTTGCGGATGGTAATTGGGGGTTCATAGTTATAAGCTTAGCAGATTCTCTTTCGGTGAGAATAAAGTGTGTGTTCTTGAGTAGATTTTTTAAATTTGTTTGTATATTATTGGTTGGATCTCGGCGTTTAATTGAAAAAGTGTTGTCCTGGAAACATTCTTTAGTCTTTGTTATGTATTCATTCTTATCCATAATGACCGTAGTGTTGCCTTTGTCGCCTTTTGTTATCAGTAGATTGTTCTGTTTTATTTTGTTTTTGTGTTTGTTTAGGTTCGATTTATTGGTGGTATTCATGTTTAGGTTATTATTGTGAACATTATTGATATATTGCGGGATCTTTCTACTGATTTCGTGTCTAACTTCGTCTCGTACATCGTACAGAATTTTCTGTAAAGCGAGTTCTGTTTCGGTAACGGCAGTTATAATATTCTGATAGGATGATGCATTACCCCAGTTATGTTTGGGTCCCCTGCTCAACATAGCCGCCTCTACATCGTCAAATACGGTTAGTGTGAGATTTTTTACGGGTGGGTGGAATTTATGTTGGGAATTCTTGTTAAGATGAGAAGGATCTTTATTTTCAGTTATGGTTAGTGGTTTCGGTTTGCTTTGTTGTTTCAGTGTTTCCAGATTTTTGTTTAATGTGTTTTGTTTCTTTATGGCTAAATCTTCTATTTTATTTCTAGAAATTTGTTGAAAGCAATTCCAATAGCTATGTGGGAGTTCATGGGATACTTAGAGATGTGTTGAATAAAGTTCATTATTGAGATGTTGTTTCTTACGATATAGGAATTTTATTTCTTCTTTTAACCAAATTTCATTAGTCTTGTTTAGTGTGTTGGGTGTCTGAGCAGTTCGTCTATGTTTGTTATTGTATTTCTGGAGAAATTTCGGTGTTAAGTTGTTTGAAAGGCATTCCTTCAAGAAGGCAATGCTTTTGGTTGCATTCATTAGCTTGATTTTTAGGTTTTGGTATTTGTATGCATTACGTTTTGCCTGCTTGGCTTCCTTATTATTATTTATAAGTTTCATATTCCGTATTGATTGAATTCAGGCATTCCTTCGTACATACGCTATACTCATATTAGCTTTTCTTTACAGATAACAACCATGTAACGTGCATAGACGAGAGAAGTGTCACCACCAACTGCTCTAAAATTAAACCCTATCTTGCTGTATATATAAATCTTACCTGACTACATCAACAGTTGAATTGCACAGTACTCAATTTTCAAATTTTAATGAAAAGAGTTCTTATAACATACCAATACAAAGTATATCAGCCATAGAACATTCTCGATATTCACCTAATACAACTTAATCAACACAAGAACTACAAGAGGATTGAAGAATGAATGCAACGCAACATGAACTCAAATTTTAATAGACGTTTTTAAAATATACCATGTTTTAGTGTGTTTAATGTGCTATATTTTTTAGTGTCTTATGATGTGGCATATATATTTTAATGTGTTTATGTACTCATGTCCATGCTCAATCAATAGGTTTTAGTTTATTCTAACCATCACCACTTTTAATCAGAGATATTTAAACGCAACATACTGCAATATATTTTACTTCCATTTTTCATTAGACATCCGGATGCTCTAACGTAACATCTTTGTAATTTTGTCTAATGACTGTAAATTTGTGTGCTAGCTGATGATGGCCAAGATAGGCCGAAACCGGTACTAGTGCAATAATTCATTCACAATAAATGTATTGATCGGTGGAACATTTTTCTTGTCTATTACATTATATTGTTGATCTATTCGGTCTAAAGCCATATTTTTCTTCCTGTGTGTTTCTATTATATCCCTCAGTCTTTTGTCTATGACTTTCTCCATTATTTTCAGCCCATGTGAAAATAGGGTTATACCTCTATAATTTTCACATTTCTTCCTATTTCCTTTTTCGAATAGTGGTACAATGCTTTCTTGTTGCCAATCTTCAGGTATCCTTTCATCTTTGCATATGGCATTGAGCGCTCTGTATAGCCACTGCAGTCCAATGTTTCCTACCGCCTTAATCATATCAGCATTGAATTACAGTAGTCTTTTACACTTGCTTTACCTTTGGTCATTGCTTTCACTGCCCTTTCAAGTTCCAACCATGTTATCGGGTTCTCTTCTTTTTCTCCGTCTATGATTTCCATTTTCTTATCTCGTCCTTCCTTCGAGCAGTCATCCTCATTATAAAGTTTTTCCAAATACTTCGCCGTCACCTTCCGAAGAACCTTTTCATTATGTACTATGGAGCCCTCTTCTCTCTCTAATGCCTTGATTTTTTCTTTTTTGATTTTATTAGTCTGTATAATAGTTTCTGATTTCCTGGACTATCTTGCTCAATTTTTTTGGTAAACTCTCCCCAACATTTCTCCTTTTCTTCTTTGAAACTACAAGTAAGAGGAGTATCAAACTTTCGTATTCCACATGTAACCTTTCAATTTCTCATCCCTCTAATACTTTTTCTTTCTTTTCCATTTCTTTCTTCACCTTGTTCCTTTCTTTTATTTTTTTATTTTGTCTGTCCATCACCGTGTCTCCTTTCCCTTAACCTTTGTTTTGTTTTCTCGCATACCTCAATTGCGGCTTCCACAAATATCTGTCTTAAATTGTCCCACACTACTTCTCCACTTTGTATTTTCGTGTTAGGCAACTTCCTTTTTATACAATCTTGGAATGCCATTGAAATAATTGTATTTATTAATTTATCGTAAGAATCTTACTGTCTACGTCTGTTGTACTACAACATAAGATTTATTCTGAAGCCTCCACCTTATCAATACATTTGTTTACATAATATCATTCACAGTACCGGTTTGTTGTAGCTACAATCAATACAGAAATGAAACTTATAAATTATGATGCCTGTTGTACTAGCCTAGATCAAACATAGCGTTCACCAGGTCCGGCAACTAGAAGTCAAGCTCGGTCAACTATTTTAAATAAAACTGTTATTGCTGTGACTTCCGACAACAAGAACATTAACTGTTAATGTTTTTGATCACTTTAATCCAGCCAAACAACAGTTCTGCTTAATGTGTTGAAACTAACTCAAACAGTTTTGCAAGATTGTAATAATTAAGCTTTTTGAAATACTACAACAGTGTCTTGTTGAAAAGCGCACCCAGAAGTAATGAAGTAACAATTTTCTCCGCCGGTCCGATAACACAAAGAGCAGCCCTGTATAATTTAGATACACTTATCAAAATACCTGAAATGAATTTTTCATTGGTTTTGAAGGAATTAAAGCTGCTGCCTTTATGGTCCTTCAATACTTTATTGAATCAGACATGCTTCCCTGTGTTTCAGCTGCTTCCCACAATCCCCCTCAGTGGGGAAAGAAACTCCACTCCATCTGCTACTGAGCGAGTGAGAAAGTAATGCTTGTTGACCCTTTATGTTTGCGTTGGCTGCTCCAATGAAATTCTTTCCATCATCAGAGAAATGGTCCTCTTGTCAAGAGTTGTTTCATTATAGGTTTGTATTGATGGTATAACCGTATTAGTGTATTTTTAATGTCAATACATACATTTAAAGATATAAACTATTGCTTAGGTGGGAAATTTCAATCTATAATTGACTGGGTGAGATCAAGAAGGAAAATATTCCAGTCACAGTAGTTTCCAGTAAACTAAAAAAACATTTTACTACTAAAACTATTACTCAGATTGAAAAACATACCATACTGTAATATATATTACCACGTAGTATTAATATTCTGGCTCCTGGCTCAATTTAAAATCAATGGAATATTTTCCTTCCTTATGTGACGGGGCTTGAAAATGCGAACCGTCTAATGCCTACTCTTCGAAGGGTCCTATCTCTTTCTCTACTGATTAATAGTTGAAAAAGAGCTATTATTGTTCATTATAATAATCACCACCATCAGCATCAAGACGAGCGAGTCAAAAGATCTCGATTATAATTGAATGGCTGAGGTTAAAAAGGAAAAGATTCCATTGCAACATATCCTGGTTCCTCTATTTTGAAATTCAGATGTTTGCACCTAAAATGAGCTGGTCACCTTTTTTATAGCCCTTAATTTCTTCATTTAGTACTGTCTGAAAACATTTTTTTTTTTTTTTTTGCCTCTATATTAATTTTATCCTATTCTCCTAGAGTTACAAAAGCAAATTGGTTACAAGCTGAGTTCTTGGAATGTTTTCCTTTTAACACTCACTCTGAACTTCAACACTAACTCTAAATGCACTGCACTGGTGCTGTCAAAGGGTAATCATTTCCGTCAGATGCGTTGAGATAACTGATGTGGTATAAGCAAACCCATACTGTTTTAACCTTATTAAGTATAACAACTTGAGACCCATGGAGGGCATTGGGACTATGATGGTCATAAAGATGCCACGCCACAACAACATTAGATAATTGTTAACCAGATCAATTTTAATACCATACACACTCATGTTCATAAAAACCAGAACACCCTGAAAGACTAGAGATATGAAGTTCATACACACAGTAGATGAGCATTAGTATGTCAGCCCTCAGGTTCAAGGTCCACATCAATAACTCAGCGCACCACCACTGACTGGTGAAATTTGTGCCTGCAGGTCTCGTCAGTATAAACTGAGACTTGACCAGACGTGCAAGATGCCACGCAGTCTTATGCAAGAACCATACCATCAAATGAGTGAGTTTGAAAGAGGGCGCATTATTGGAATGAGAGACCGTGATGCATCCACGTGGGCAATTGCTGCTCATGTGGGATGAAATGTTCTTGATTTATAAATTTCATTTTTCCGTATTGATAGTTACCAATAGTCATAAAAGGAAAAGAAAGTTCCACCTGATCAATACTTTTTATTTACATGTAATGCAGATTATCACATGTCTAGGACCGGTTTCGACCTCTTAACAAGGTCATCCTCAGCTACATTCGAATCTTATTTGCATTTTCACCTTATGCCCCATAAAGATCTTTATGACATACTCTATTGTTTAACAATATTATTTAAAATATTTTTTATACTCTTGTTAAAAAAATTTAAAACATTACATCATAACCGAAACTGTGACAAAACAAACATATCTTAATATGCACACGCAATTGTAGCGTAATGTAGCTTATTGTGTGTAAATGTTTACCATTCAGTTGACATAAGCCCCATTTTACAAACGTATAGTCATATTTGAGGGGAGCTTTGTTTATATTCGTGAATGTTATAGCAATGAGCTACCAGTAAAATATACTAATTAACTAAAGTTGTGTGTAGATAAAATGTTATATTACATGTTCACATAAAAATATTAAAGTATGATATTGTACTTAGTAGACTAAATTGCGTGTTGACTTCAATAAAATTTTACATATTCACATTAAAATGTTATGAAGTGTGACTAATGTACTTTGTGACACTGAAAGTCTAAAATAGCTGTTGGCCTTAGTTCTTGCATTATATTATGTTGTTGCATTAAAATACTGAACAAATTTGCCTTTTACACAAAACATTAGATATTTGACACATCTATATGCTATATATGAATGTCTTTTAAGTCCAAAGAGTGACAGCACTTCCTTATATTTTATAAATGCAAATTCAAATTACAAGCTTTAATATGCAATCCTTATACACTTTGTGTATGACTCAGCCACTTTTTAATTGGCTTGAACATATTCTGGCCTGTCTGATGTGACTGTTGTTCTGGAATTTTCTCACTCTGAATG
Organism: Anabrus simplex; assembly: GCF_040414725.1. NCBI lineage: Eukaryota > Metazoa > Arthropoda > Insecta > Orthoptera > Tettigoniidae > Anabrus > Anabrus simplex. Next base: position 1,886,715 of record NC_090271.1, read on the forward strand.
TCGTAAATGTTGGTGGTTTCCTTTCCCTTTTCATGAAGTTGGCAAAATTTGTAAGTCGGAATGAATGAATTGAATTAAAATTCTAGTTGAAAGGAAACTTTATGTGATATAGTATAAGTTCTGAAATAATCTACTTACTGCTGTGGGGTGGTTGTGATGCGAGTTGCTTGGCTGTCTGTCACGTATTGTATCTCGTACTAATGGTTCTGGTGTTGTCTGTTGTGAGGGGGGCGGAGGGACAAGTGGGGGATGTTTCAGCGTGTGTGTGGGCGGAGTCAGGCAAGTTTGCTGTCTGCGCTGTAGCCTGTATATGACGTTGTTTGTTGACTAGTCTGACGTAGTCATTCTTTAAGATAGGGATAATCTTATAGAACAAAATATTGTTTTTTTTTTTTTTTTTTCTTTCAGATATTTCATTAATGTTGTAGTTGGGATTTGTATACTGATCAAATGTTATGTACAATTCTTCATTTATATTAAGTAAAGGACCTTTGGGTTTTGTACTTAATATTTTCAAATCATTACCTATATCCGTGAATTTGTGGCTGTACTCGTGCATGTGCTGTTCTATTGCAGAAAAATGATTATGCTTGATGGGATTAACATGCTCATTATATCTAATTGTGATAATTTCTGCCAGTACGTCACACATAACTTGTTAGACAGTTATTGCAATTCATCCGATAGACTCCTGACTGAAGATATTTGTTGTTATCGTTGACTGATTTGGTATTATATATGATATGTCTGTTATTATGTGTAGTTCTAAAAGCTATTCTATTATTATGTTTCTTAAGGATATTAGTTAGTGAGTATATACTTGTATTATTAAAAGTGAAAGTTGTGATCTTTTTTAGGTTGTTCTGGTTTCGTCAGTGTAGTTTTGGGTCGTGATTTGAACTTACGAATGATGGAATTAATCATTTCTTTTTTATAACCATTTTTTGGGCTATTTCATGAATTAATTGTAATTCATCGTTGAGATCTGTTTTTGACAACGGTATACTAAATGCTCTATGAATCATGCTTTGGTATGCTGCTTTCTTATAGGGATTAGGGTGAATAGAATCCATTTTTATAGTATTTATTGTATGAGTGGGTTTGCGGTAAATTTTGAAAGCAAGATTTTTTCGTGCCTAGTAATCGTTAGATCTAGATAATTTAGTTCACAGTTATTCTCGGATTCCTTCGTGTATTGTATACATGTGTCTATGGCATTTAATTAATCCAATATTGCATTATCATTAGTTGTTCTATTGTCGATAATGACAAAGACGTCATCCCCATCAGACTGACCTAAGTGAATGACATCCTGAGACCCATAGCCATACCCTTTGTGCACGACACCCCAGACACCATATTTCAGCAGAACAATGCGCGACCACATGTTGCTGCACGAACACGTACCTTCTTGTTGTCACAGGATGTCAGACTGTTGCCATGGCCCACCCGATCACTGGACTTGTTGCCAATCGAAAATGTGTGGGATATGGTGAAATGACGAGTGCGGTGCTGTGACCCAATGCCAACCACCAAAGATGAGCTGTGGAACCATGTGAATACAGCATGGATGGCTATACCCCAGGATGCCATTCGCACCATCATGCATGGACACATGCTGAGCCTAGGTGACAAATGCTAATCCTTTCTGCAGAACATTTTAATGAACATGTCCTGTGAATATGAACTTCCTATCTCTACTCTTTCAAGGCAGTTTTTAATGAACATGAGTGTATAACCCTTTTACAGGTCTTTTACATGCATATAAAATGACAAGATCGTCGAACGAACATTAGCATCCTCGAGGAGGCCAACACTACAAGCACAGAGGCAAAGATAGTCAGGCATCAGCTACGCTGGGCTGGCCATATCGTCCGCATGACAGATACACACCTCCCAAAGAAAATCTTCTACTCCTAACTAAGGAATGGCCAGCGTAACCATGGAGGGCAGCTTAAAAGATACAAGGATGTTCTAAAATATAATCTTAAAAGATGTCATATTGATACGATCAACTGGGAAACTACAGCCGAGGATAGGCCCAAATGGCGTAGCATTGTATACAATGGAGTTGAACATCTAGAAAAAGATAGGAGAAGATTAGAAGCTGAGAGGAGGAACCACAGGAAAGAACGAGCGAATGCGAGGGATGGCATTCTTGCACAACCATCTGCTGCAACTACTAGTGTGTGCTGTCACTGCAATAAAATCTGTGCATCCAGAATCAGACTGTTCAGCCATCTGAGACGACACAATATGTCCAAATGACATTGTGTTTATATACTACATATTCGTTGACGAATAAATGCCTATTATGATGATGATGATTTTAATCCGTAATCTGAAGAAGAGAATATTGATTCCCAAAACATGTACTTATATATATATTTATGTATTTGATGTATTAGTAAATATATTACATTTGGAATTGTATTGGCAAGGCAGAAAATATAAACCTAAAACAAAAATAATAAAACTGATGGAATTCCACAGAAGATTACAATCTATTTTCAAACTATTTAGTAAGACTGTTTTAACCGGTCGTAAATATGTGCAATATTAAGAGAATAGTGAAGCAAAATACAATAAAAACATATTATACAGATAAAAATATTACATTTAAGAGGCATTATACACAAAATTTCTACACAAGAACATAGTAAGTATCTACTCCACATCAGTATGTTTTATATCCCTTATTTGCAGGATGTTGGAACAAGTTTCCTCTCAATTTGCTCCTCTTCGATTTCCATTACATCCAAACTGTCCGGAAAGACAAAATATGTTTTGTCAGCCATAATCCTCTTCCTCAGAAACTTTGCTTCAAATGTGCCCGGACTAATTTTCATCATCTAGCCAACGAAACACCACATCCTTTCCTTCATCGGAAATGCAACGAGAACAAAGTCACTTATAGGCAACTCATCTTCTTCTCCCCTCCCCGCCCCTCTCTCAGCAAGAGTTGATAACGTGGAGATGGCGTGACATGCTTCGCTCACCTCAAAACTTAAATTGTCTCTTTCTGGTGAAGTTTATACTTCTTCAGAAGTTACTTTAATTTATTTATTTTCCTCATCATCCTTGACAGCACCACTGGAGGCCAAATCTCTGATCACAATCCTTTTGCCAAGAGGAATAGCCAGGGGCTTTGCAGAGCGAACTGGTGCACTTTTACTTGCCTCTCCAACACGAGCCCGCTCAAGATGTTGAACAATGCAGTCCACTATTGTTTGACTGCCATCGTCAGAACTGTTATCATGTGGAAAATGACCTAGCAAGTTTTCCGGGACCCAGATATAACATTGGTTGCACAAATTAGACCTATCTTCCCAAATGTCTCTTTTAGAAATTTTGGAAGTCCAAGGCTCTGATTTGTGCACCACTCTCCTATTATTATTCTTCCATTCATCCAAAACACTTGGCCAACTCATTCTTAGGGACTGAAAGAGAGGAACATCAAGTGGCTGGAAAATATGGGTAGCATTCAGAGACAAAAGCACAAATTCTATCTCAATACTATTCACACAACTTGATTGTGTTAAATGAGGGATGAGAGTTGTGCCCGTGTAATATTTTTACATAAGGCAACATAATTTTCTTAAACCATTGAACATCATGAGATCAAACCAGCTCCGGTGGTCCCTCCTCCTGTCCACGTATCATACAGGTGCTTACTTTTGTCGACAGATTCCTGTCTGCAGCCGCGGCCACCATAACACTTATACTAAGTTTTCGACGAGTCTAAAATTCTCTCTGGAGGCTTCACCCCAAGCTTCACATTTCCCACGTCATCACAGAAACATTGTAACCGTACACAAGTACGATCTATCGATTTTAGGTTAGGAAATTTTCATTAAATAACACTAGCCAACATGATTTTGCGGTAAAAAAGAAAATATGTAATTCTTATGGTAATCTCTGCCCTGATTCCGAAAATGCTATTTTTTTCCTATTGTGTCTATTTTTGACGCAATTTGGTTTTTTAGTATCTGCATGAATTCGTAAGATGTAATGTTGAGAGATGTTCTCGTGCAACTATTTTTAGAAAACAATTATGTGATTTGATTTGTTATTGTTTGCATTTTATTATAGGTTTATTTCTGTCTAAATTTTCATTTTGTAGTTGGGGGTTTCCTGGTAAATTCATAACAAACTCCCCCGGATACGCAATAGACCGCGAGGTATGTAGGATTGAAGATAAGACAGTTGAGAGTGTCTTTCATCTTAGACCACTTGAATAATCACACGTGTTAAAAGCCCCAGCACTTATGCAATGTTTATGATGGACTGATAAAGCAGTTTCCTTTCAAAGATAACAGCCCGAAAGTATTATACTCAAGAAGATGAACTTGTATTTGGTACGGATGTTTCAAATCTTCTACGTCAATTGAGAGAGAAAGAGTATGATCCTAGTAACTGGCGTGTTTTTATTCACTCTTCCAAAATAAGTTTAGAGGCTGTTTTGCTTCATAATACAAATGTTCTGGCATCCGTCCACTTGCACACTCCACAAAAATGTCTGAAATGTACGAGACCTTAAAGTTGGTGCTTGAAAAATTTACATATCATGAGCATGGGTGGCAAATTTGTGGTGATTTGAGGATCATTGCATTGTTGCTGGGACAACAAAAAGGCTATACAAAAATTTCCCTGTTTCCTATGCGAATGAGAGAGCAGGGCACGGGATAAACATTGGGATACAGTGAATTGGCCAGAAAGGAAACAACTACAATCAGGATCCAAAAATTTCCTGAATGTAAGTCTTATTGACTGTGAAAAAATTCTACTTCAACCCTTGCACATCAAATTAGGATTGATGAAACTGTATGTCAAGGCATTAGATAAAAGTAGCCTATGCTTCCAATATTTATCCACTGAAATTCCCCCATTATCAGATGAAAAAATCAAAGGCGGAGTATTTGATGGACCACAGATTCTTAAACTGATGAAGGATAAAAATTTCACAGACACGATGACCAAAATTGAGGAGGCATGGAACGCATTCAAAGATGTAGTGACTAAATTCCTTGGCAACATTAAGGACCCTCACTCAATACAAAGAAATTGTAAGGAAAATGTTGGTAAGATTAACCTCTTAACATACCAATTATTTACAAAATTGTGATCTTTTTTTTACCTAATTTTTTTATTGTTAAAATGGGCTATTTATTGAAAACTAAAGACAGTGGTAACAATGAAAATATATTTTAGAACTTAACAATGAAATATAAGGCACCGAAAAGCTCTTGTTTTAAAATCCCGAGTATACTCGTCATACTGCGAACCATGTGACCTTGCCGCGGTGGGGAGGCTTGCGTGTCCCAATGATGCAGATAGCCGAGCCGCAGGTGCAACCATATCGGATGGGTATCTGTTGAGAGACCAGACTAACGAATGGTTCATCGAAAGGGGGGTAGCAGCCTTTCGGTAGTTGCAAGGGCGGCAGTCTAGATAATTGACTGATACAGCCTTGTAATAATACTCAACATGGCTTAGCTGTGTTGATACTGCTACACGGCTGAAAGCAACGGGGAAACTACAGCCGTAACTACCTCCCGAGGACATGCAGCTCTCTCTGTATGAATGATGTACTGATGACGGCTTCCTCCTGGGTAAAATATTCCGGAGGTAAACTAGTCCCCCATTCGCATCTCCGGGTGGGGACTACACGAGAGGGGGCGATCATCAGGAAGATGGATACTGACATTCTGCGAGTCGGAGCGTGGAATGTTGGAAGTTTGAATCGTTGTGGTAGGTTAGAGAATCTGAAAAGGGAGATGGATAGGCTAAAGTTAGATGTAGTTGGTATAAGTGAAGTACGTTGGCAGGAAGAACACGACTTTTGGTCAGGTGACTAGCGAATTATCAACACGAAATCAAACGGGAAATGCAGGAGTTGGTTTAATAATGAATAAGAAAATAGGGCAGCGGGTAAGCTACTACAACCAGCATAGTGAAAGAATTATTGTCGGCAAGACAGACACCAAACCAGTGCCCACCACAATAGTGCAGGTCTATATGCCTACTAGTTCAGTGGATGATGAAGAAATTGAAAGAATATATGAGGAGATAGAAGATTTAATACAATATGTAAAAGGTGATGAGAATCTAATTGTGATGGGAGACTGGAATGCAGTGGTAGGCCAAGGAAGAGAAGGTAGTACAGTAGGAGAATTTGGACTGGGACAAAGGAACGAAAGAGGAAGTCGGCTGGTTGAATTTTGCACTGATCATAATTTAGTCCTTGCCAATACTTGGTTCAAACACCACAAACGACGGCTGTATACGTGGACGAGACCTGGAGACACTGGAAGGTATCAAATAGACTTCATTATGATTAAGCAGAGATTCAGAAACCAGGTGTTGGATTGCAAAACTTCCCAGGAGCAGACGTGGACTCTGACCACAACTTGTTGGTCATGAAATACCATCTGAAGTTGAAATTGAAGAAAGGAAAGAATGCAAAAAGATGGGATCTAGACAAGTTGAAAGAAAAGAGTGTGAGGGATTGTTTCAAGGAACATGTTGCACAAGGACTAAATGAAAAGGCTGAAGGAAACACTATAGAGGAAGAGTGGAGAGTCATGAAAAATGAAGTCAGTAGGGCTGCTGAAGAAATGTTAGGAAGGAAGAAAAGATCAACTAAGAATCAGTGGACGACTCAGGAGATACTAGACCTGATTGATGAATGACGAAAATACAAGAATGCTAGAAATGAAGAGGGCAGAAAAGAATACAGGTGATTAAAGAATCAAGTGGATAGAAAGTGCAAGGTAGCTAAGGAAGAATGGCTGAAGGAGAAGTGCAAGGATGTCGAAGGCTGTATTGTCCTGGGAAAGGTAGATGCTGCATACAGGAAAATCAAGGAAACCTTTGGAGAAAGGAAATCTAGGTGCATGAATATTAAGAGCTCAGATGGAAAGCCACTTCTAGGGAAAGAAGGCAAAGCAGAAAGATAGCAGGAGTATATCCAACAGTTGTATCAAGGTAAAGATGTAGATAATTTCGTTCTGGAACATGAAGAGGCTGTTGATGCTGATGAAATGGGAGACCCAATTTTGAGGTCAGAGTTTGACAGAGCTGTGAGTGACCTAAATAGGAACAAGGCACCTGGAATTGATGACATTCCCACTGAATTACTGACTGCCTTAGGAGAAACCAGCATGGCAAGGTTATTTCATTTAGTGTGCAAGATGTATGAGACAGGAGAAGTCCCATCCGATTTTCGGCAGAATGTTGTTATACCTATTCCCAAGAAAGCCGGTGCTGACAGGTGTGAAAACTACCGTACCATTAGTTCAGTATCTCATGCCTGCAAAATTTTAACACGTATTATTTACAGAAGAATGGAAAAACAAGTTGAAGCTGAATTGGGAGAAGATCAATTTGGCTTCAGAAGAAATGTAGGAACACGTGAAGCAATCCTGACTTTACGTCTGATCTTAGAGGATCGAATCAAGAAGGACAAGCCCACGTACATGGCATTTGTAGATCTAGAAAAGACATTTGATAATGTTGATTGGACCAAGCTATTTATGATTCTGAAGATGATAGGGATCAGATACCGAGAACAAAGAATGATCTACAATCTGTATAAAAATCAGTCTGCAGTGATAAGAATCGAGGGCTTTGAAAAAGAAGCAGCAATCCAGAAAGGAGTGAGGCAAGGCTGCAGTTTGTCCCCTCTCCTTTTCAATGTTTACGTAGAACAGGCAATAAAGGAAATCAAAGAGAAATTTGGAAAGGGAATCACAGTCCAAGGAGAGGAAATCAAAACCTTGAGATTTGCCGATGATATTGTTATTTTATCTGAGACTGCAGAAGATCTCGAGAAGTTGCTGAATGGTATGGATGAAGTCTTGGGTAAGGAGTACAAGATGAAAATAAACAAGTCCAAAACAAAAGTAATGAAGTGCAGCCGAACGAAGGCAGGTGATGTAGGAAGTATTAGATTAGGAAATGAAGTCTTAAAGGAAGTAGATGAATATTGTTACTTGGGTAGTAAAATAACTAACGATGGCAGAAGTAAGGAGGACATAAAATACAGACTAGCACAAGCAAGGAAGAGCTTTCTTAAGAAACGAAATTTGCTCACTTCAAACATTGATATCGAAATTAGAAAGATGTTTTTGAAGACTTTCGTGTGGAGCGTGGCATTGTATGGAAGTGAAACATGGACGATAACTAGCTCAGAAAGAAAGAAAATAGAAGCTTTTGAAACGTGGTGTTACAGAAGAATGCTTAAGGTGAGATGGATAGATCGAATCACGAATGACGAGATACTGAATCGAATTGGTGAGAGGAGATCGATTTGGCTAAATTTGACGAGAAGAAGAGATAGAATGATAGGATACATCTTAAGACACCCAGGACTAGTTCAGTTGGTTTTTGAAGGAAGTGTAGGTGGTAAGAACGGTAGGGGTAGACCAAGGTATGAATATGACAAGCAGATTAGAGCAGATGTAGGATGCAATAGTTACGTAGAAATGAAAAGATTAGCACAGGATAGGGTGGCTTGGAGAGCTGCATCAAACCAGTCTATGGACTGATGACTCAAACAACATTTTTTTCGTGTTCTAAAATAAATAACTCAGCACTAAACAGAGGGTAAGTAATACAACATGACACTCAATACTGTTCATTAGTTTGCGGCTGTGTGAAATGCCCTAAAACAAGGATCAACACACAATGCTACATCGGCGGGAAAGCCGCGAAAACGAGCTGCCTGAGTCACCGACATCCACTACGGTTGAGTCAGAGGCATCTGTTTGCAAAAATAGGACCCTGAAGTATGTCGTATCGCTGATCAGGCACTCCCGCATGTCATAAATTCGTGAGCAAGCGGTTCGAAAATAAATTCGAACCGCGACCTCACAGTGCAGAAATAAAAGTAGATATAAGAAATTTTGAGTCTGAAAATGAAAATAGGACTTAAGGCATCAAGAAGAAATAATTATATGTGTAAGAAAATGAGATTGAAATATTCATTGGGAATTACTAAAAGAGATGCAGTTCTGAGCTTTCAGGCAGTGGTGAAATGTTTGAACAAACACAGGATATTGGTCATTCCTTATCACTGTATGTACATGGTCAAGGATGACAGAGCGCGGCTTAAACCGCACGTAGTACAGGGAAAATTTCGAGGTTCGACCTTCTGGAACAATTGAGAAGGTTGAGAATTCCCTCAGGGAAGGGATCCTGCCAGCCAATGAGAATAAGACAAATCAGAAGTACACAGGGTTCAAAGTTCGGCTGAGCATAGCAACAGCGAAATACAGAATTAACTTAAGGGAGAACTCAGAGAGGTAATGAGTTAGTTAGTTGATAGCTCACAGTCAGAAGAGGTAGTTGGGAAGAAAGCTGAAGGTCTGGCGGGGACATTGAGCCGGGTCAGGTCGCGAACAGAACTTGAAGTGAAGTTCGAAGTCAGGAATATTGTCATTGACAATAGTACTTTTAGACAATACATCAGGAGTCTGAACACTCCTGTAAAAGAGTAGTAGGGTGAAGGGAACGCATTAGCGATCCTGTAAATTAACGAGAAAATAAGGGAAGCCTTTTAAGTAAACTAGGCTTACGCGACCAGGGAAAAGTAACGGATTCTGACAAGCAGTGGAAGCACATAATCTCTACTGCTCTAGTAAAGACGTAAAGTAAAGGGTGACAATTAAGGACTTTGACTGTTCTTCAATAGGAGTGAAGTTCTCTGGAGGAACCCACTCAATAGACACTAACTATACAGAGGAGGCTAGAGGGAAGCATCACTCAGGGACTAAAGTCTCCTATTATCAAGAAAACAGGGATAAGACTGTACAAGATTAGGCCGGTCAGTAGGGAAGAGGTAACCACGGATCGACAGGTTCCAGTACAACATATGAACTCAATCGCCTAGTGATTAGCCTGGACTGTAACATTGTAAATCAGAACTGTATCTCTTGGGGAACCAGTGAAGGGAAGAAGTGTAACAGCGTGTGCTAACGTGTGATAGTGAAACTCAGGCTTCAAGAAAGAAGACGCCGTAGAAGACTCCCGCCGCTCGGAAGATAAGTATTAACTAGTATTGAATAAACTCAATAGGGAACTAAGAACTTTTAGTTAGAGAGAAAGTTGTATAGGTTTAGGAAGTTCCCTAATTCAAGATCAAATTAGCATCAAGAGTTGTATATATAGATGTATATATTGTACAGTGAATAACTTTGGGAAATTTCAATATATTAACTCTTGGCATTAAGCCGCCTTAACCTGGTGTTCTTATTGTAGATTGGAGTGCATTTTTGAACCCTATCCAGTCCCCAGCTTGCCATATCCTTAGGATATGACAAGTAATAATTTCATAAACATTTGGCAGAAATATTGAAAAACACAAAGAAACGAGTATATTCGGGCTTTTAAATTAGGTAGCAATCAATGAGCGACATTCCTGAGTATATATTTCATGTTAAGAGGTTAAGGAACTCTGTTGTAATATGAACCTTAAGCTTAATTTCTTAGCTTCGCATCTGGATTATTTCCCTCCAAATTTAGGAACTGTCAGTGAAGAACAAGGTGAAAGGTTTCACCAGGATCTCAAAGATGCAGAACGACGCTATCAGGGACGTTGGGATGTGATTACTGCTGGTCAATTGCACGAGACGACCCTTCTAGAGATCATTCATGAACTTCTAAAACCCAGAAATTCCACGGAAAACGGGAAAAGATGGAGGTGTGAATCTAACCTGCATATAATGTAAGTAACAAAACTATGTATGATTAACCATGTAATTTTTATTCAAGGTACGGTTATATTAATTTAAAAGCAACTGTACAGCCGAAACTATATAGGCGTTTTATGCTTCAGTTTCACGAATTTCAATATACATTAAAAATATGATTAAACCATCTACTTGCTTACAAAGCAGCATTTGTGTATTCAAAGCATGCAAAATATGATTACGTTTTGCAAGCTGAAATTTATATTAATACATCAAATTTAATCAATACTAAGTATCAAATATTTTACATAAGAACAAAATAATATTTTGTAAAATTGCCACTAAACCAAACCTATTTTCATTTTTACTCCATAAAAATTTTTTTTTTTTTTTGCAGGCTAGTGTAATTTGTGATATAAAATATTGAAGATTGTGTGAATTTGTTAAATTAAGATGTAAGAACAGTGTGTTACAAGAAGAATTTGTAGTTAGGTAATACTGAACATGTATATCATATATGTATAACTTAATTTGGGTAAAAATCTGTACATATGGCATAGCAGTGGAGATTGCTTAAGAATGTGAACATGGGAAACAGTGACTTTATCAATAAAGATGGTTGAAGTGTGTTTAAAATGTTGCAATAAGTTTCTTGAAAACCCGGTCTACAATCGCGAAGTATAGACTAAAGATTGTAATTCATGAATGTGGATGGAACACTAGAGGAAGCTAATTTTCATATCAGACGTTTGATAGCTAATTCAAAAGCTCCAGTTTTTAATGAGGTTGTGTGGACAGAGATGCTTGGAGATGTGTCGGGGAGAGGACTGCTATCAGTGAACTTGCAAAAACTACAGCCACGTGTTCAGTTTGTGTGTTCATTCTGTGGAAGACACTACATGATGTTTTTTTTTGCTCGTTCATTTTCAGGGAGCTAATGTGTTTTTCGCACAGAACTGATTGGTAGATGAAATAGTAGACTAAGTATTCAATGGTTGGCCATTCTTTCACTGATTCAACCTGGCATTTGTCATTCATTGATTCTACGTTGTGAAGTTATTTGGGTCGATTTACATAGCATAGAGAGGTGACAGATCTCTCGTAGTTAGAACAGGGACAGCAATCTCGTACATATGAAATCATCACTTTGTACACATATTTGTGAACCAAGGAGGTGGAGTGGACTCAAGGCGCCAGACTGAAGAGGAGCTGCTTGTGTAATGAAGGTTACGGATGACCTTAGTAAATAGGGGGCATCCAAGTGTAAAGAAGGTCGTCGCACCTGTCCTTACCAGACCAGGTGGAATTCTAGTAGCATCAGGTTGTGCCTATTGGACCTTGAGGTATGTAATAAGTGTAAATACGTAAATTAAATCAAGACTGAATATATCTAAACTGTTGATACATCTGTGGTTTGTCAATTTTGGAGACATAAATTATGAGTTTAAGTAGCAAGATGAGTTGGTACCCTTAGATGATGACTGTTGTGGTTTTGTTTCAGGAGTAAATTCACGTAGTTAAACTTGCAGTATTGGTGGAGTGAAAACCTGGCATGTTACTCATACATTTTCAAGGTTAAAAAATAACAGCGGAGCCTCGTCAGCCTATGATCATCACTTCATGCTCAACCGAGTTATTTATTTCTGGAAGTATTTAGCAGATGGCACCACTTTCGTTATTCATTTCTTGTTTCTTCAAGTTACAACTTGTTTCATTATAATGTATAAACTTTAAGTGAGGAACTCCCTCGAATGTGTTCGTAACAACTGCCCTGGCTCCCAGTTCTCACCGTGAGTTTGCGATTCCTTCTCCCTGGTTAACACTGCCAGTGTTGTCTATGATATAGCAAACTGTCTGACAGCTTTTACTGCATTCTCTAAGTCCCACTTTCTTCCTCACTGTACAAGAAAACCGTCGCCGGTAATGAGAAATTCATAACGTGGATGGAATTATTTAATTCTTGTCGTTATGCTCAAAATTTATCATGAAATAGTCATTGAATGAACTAAGGAACTCTCAGACATTTTCGAAGAATTCAATTAAATACCAATCACCTGTCGGGTGAGGCTCGACATTTCGATATTCCCGTTCTGGACGCATGTCAGGGGAGACCCGACATGACATTTTATCGCCCACCGCTCGTCTGCCGTCTCTTAAAATGTATATAGGAAAATATTTAATATTTATTTCCACCTATTCAATACAATATAAGATGTTAGCATTTAAGTTAAAACATTTTTTAAATATGAGACATGTTTCACCTCTTACTGTGAGGCATCTTCAGTCACTATCAAAACATTATTTTTGTCCGGCAACAGGTTAAAATTATCCTAAAATGTGTTTGATAATGACTGTAGGTGAGATAAAAATTTAACAGTTATTGTAAAAATGTTCATGAATAACTAAAAATCTAATATAATGATAACTCATGTGTAATTCACTGGATGAACAGTACGCCATTTGATGGTACAGTAGCAAGAAGATGGCTTGAAGCCTTAGTCAATACCAGATATCCAACACATAGTGGAAAGCATATTTAAAAAACATTACAGTGAAGATATACAATACATTCAAATGATATTTAAAGAACTAGTAGATTCTTAGGTAGTACACTTAAAGATGGAGGTGTCATAATTATGAGTGACAGCTGATGGCTTAAAACCGTAGTCAAAGTTTGAAGTATAAGTAAAATAACATGCTAATATATAGTGAATAAATATGAAATAAAGTACATTGCTGAATATAAAATGTAAAGGAAAAACATTCCAATTTTGCTGGGCAAATATTATTTAACGTTAGCGTATATTTGCCCATGAGGTTTAATGGTCAAGAGTTCGTAGGTTATATATAGATTTGATCGGCGAGATTGTGTTGACACGAAGTTTGTAGTTAGCTTAAATTTAATTTAAGACATCCAAGTAAGTTTATAGAGATGATGATGAGCTGTTATTCTCTACGTTGGTATGATTTTGACACGAAGGTTGAATAGCTATTGTTTTCTTCATATGATGACAATATATTTTTTCAAAACATTGATAGTGGTAATTTATATTATTTAAGATGTTGTGGAAGTTTAATGGGGTTGTTGAATTATTGTTGTGATTGGTTGGTTCTGAAATGAAGAAAAAGCTGTAGTTAATTTTGATGAGAATGAAAAGAAAAAACTTGGGAATGTTTTGTCAAAGTGTTGTTGGAGAGAACATGTTGGTGCTTACCTATGGCATTGTTGGCCCGTTTGACTTGTTGTGTGAAGCGTTATCAGGATACTAGTGATCACTAATGTTTTTACTCCTTGTGTTGTATGTATGCCGTCTGGGCGGAGGGGGATGGGTTGAAGGGGGCGGGGTTGTAGGCTTGTGATTGGCAAATGGGAGGGAGTTGTGTATAATGGGGGAAGCGGGGGGGCGTGGAGCATTTAATGGCTTAAGATTGGCACGTGGAGGGGAATTACTAAGTCGGGAGGGGAAGGGAGGTGTGATGTATTTGTTGACGTGGAAGGAGTGTTTATTGATACCTTTTTGAAAATATTAAAAATATGTTTCTCCTGAAAGTTTACTTTATTGAATAATGTTACTATTTGATCATATAAAGGGCTTCTCTTGTCTACTGGATCATTTAAATTCTTATTAGTATTGAATTTTTGATCCAAAAATATGTATAAATTTTCAAATTCGGTCATGAGTCTACCTTTTTTTAGTCTTTTTAAAATTTGAAGGTCCTGTTCAATTGTGGTAAAGTTGTGCCCAGTTTCTTTCATGTGATTGCTCATTGCTGAGTGTTTATTGTGTTTCTGAGCATTGAAATGCTCGGTGTACCAAGTTATGAAGCTTCTTCCTGTTTGTCCAATGTATGAGCTGAGGCACTCACTACATTTTAATCTACAGATACCGGAGCCTGAGTATTTATTATTTTCAGAATTTATTGTATTGTGGTTGAAGAACATTTTTTGGTTTGAATTTTGAGTTTTGAAAGCTATTTTGATCTCTTGATTTTTTAAGGTATTGGTTACTTGATGTATGATTGGGTTGGTGTATGTAAAGGTTGCGTACTTTGATTTTTCATTTTTTATTGGGGAGAGGTTTGTGGATAGTTTCAATTTAACGTTATTAATTAGTTTGTCTATGATGGAGGAGTTGCATCCATTAAAAGTGGCTATTTCTTTTATTGTATTTATTTCTTTTTTTAAATTGGTGTTTTTATTTAATGTTTTCCCTTTACATTTTATATTCAACAATGTACTTTATTTCATATTTATTCATTAGCATGTTAGCATGTTATTTTACTTATACTTCAAACAATGACTACCGCGAGGTATGAAATCACAGACAGATTAGAGGTTTTCAGTTAATTTGTACACTGAAATTATTAACGAAACCGATCGGTATGCGTAATAATAATAATAATAATAATAATAATAATAATAATAATAATAATAATAATAATAATAAAAATGCAAAATAATTTGTCTTAAATTCCACATATTGCTTTTATTTGCTTCAGTATAGCTTGCTGTAAATGTGTGTAGCCTAACTACATCATTTAAAAGCAAGTGCTATCTCCAAAATTGTGAAACAAGAATACAGGTCATATAGGGTAAAAATTTACTTTTAAAATACGAGTAGTAGAGACAACACAGAGAACTTTAATTTGAGGGCTAAGGTAAGATATTTGTGAAGGACTTAATGAAATATTTGTTTTATTTGTTGTGAATTTTGGTGAATTTAAAAAAAAAGTAACAAGGATTTTCAGGACTCACAGGAGAGATATATTTATTTAACCACTATGAGTGTTGGAAGAAATTATGCTTGTTGTAACCCATTTTTGTATCACTCTGTATTTGGCACAGGAGGCTTCAATCCCAAAATCGCTGAGTTTCGTAATCAAAACCTCTAGAATACGTTTACTATATATGGTGCTCTGGTCCGCGTCTTTGGTTTTCGTACGTCTTCGCGGTCGGACGCACCTTCTTTATGGTCTGCTCAGCGGCTCCGGTTACCTCAGGGTAACCATGTTTTCTTTTCTCGAATGTCAAATTAATACGTAAATTTATTGGTTTCGGAATTTACCTTAGACCCTGGTTTTCACTGTGTTGCTTTGTAATGCCTTAGCTCGTCAGCTAGGCACATCCTTTGTTTTGGAGGCAATTCCTTTTTATTAACCTTTTGCGTAATGTAAAATTTAATTTTTCCATTCTGGTTGCCTCCCGTAGTGCTGTGTCAATTTAGGGTAAGCCTGTGGAGCAATGCATCTCTCGCTGATGTGTATTAGGGGAGGACACCAACTCTAAAGGCCCCTGCGTTAAATTTCAAATTCCATTATTTCCTTGGTAAACTATTGGCAATAATTTGTAAACCCTTTTTCTATTTGCCTTGTAAGAAAGTTGTAATTATGTTTATATTCCCTGTTAAAGTTCCATTGTGAATTGCATTGTCAAGCTATGCTCACCTTCCTTAAAAGTAGTTAAAATATTTTATCGTAATTTTCATTTTCGGAAGAACCATGGACAGAAATCTCGTGTTTCGTTTTGTCTTGTTTTCTGGTTAATGTTATCCTTTTAACTGATATAATATTAAAACTTGAATGAAGGGTAAACGCTCTCACGTCTTTTTCCCTACAACGTCACGTAAGATCACTCCTCTGTAGGGTTTCCTGGCCTTCTTCCTATATCCTTTCTCTAGTTGTCATGTTTGTAATCCCACGCATCTTTGTTTCTAGCCATGTGTATGTTGTTAAAATTTGAAATGTTTTTCATGGTGTGTTATCCGATGACGCATGTTCCTTCAGGTTTGTTATTTTGATTATTACATTATTACTTTGTTTGATATGTGCAAATATTATGTGACCCAGTTCCTAAACGGCGGGGGGGCTGTAGAAGAAAGTGACGCGAGAGCGGTAACCCACATCTAACCTAAAAAATTACCTGGTATCATCTCCTAACGTAATTTCTTGTTAACATGTCTCGTGCTATCCCTGTCCCTTTCCATTTGAGGAAGGAGGAATTAGTTTACGAATTTCGTATTCGTAAATTGAATTCAACAGGAAGGGTTAGAGATGATGTAAGCTTGTTAAAGCAATCGCTCCATGTACCAAAATCCGTACCCGGTTTATCAACAGACGAAGTGTATGCATCTATGACCCTTGTTAAAGATAAACTTACTGAATTTGAAGTTCTAAACCATCCAATGCTCAGTTAACACGCGTGAAAGCCAAAGTGCAGAATTACCTGGACAGGATTCGCGACCTGTCGGCTCTTAATTTATCTGTAAACGAGTGACGGGAATGTGAGCTGTTGTTATTAAAGTTTTCCTGTATTTTTTATAAAATAGTAGCTTTGCTACAAGGCAATGTGTCATCCTAGCTCCAGTTCTGTAGTTAATGTGTCTGCTCCATCTGAAACTTGTGACAGTGACACTATCTCTGTATCTACTGTTTCACAAATTAGTAATGTGGTAACTTGCGATAATGTTACCCTGCAATGCTCTGTTATATTTACAAGTGCTTCTCTGCCCGTTAGTAATGCCAGTGATGGTTCTTTTACACAAGTTGGTATGTCTATCATTCCTATGGGAACTGTTAATTCAACTGTACCTTTGTTTCAGCCTTCTCTTGCAACACAAGCTGTTTCTCTTCCAATAATGCAAAGATATCCCCGCGTCCACTTGCCAACTGTGTGAGAATCTTAGGTTGTTTCTCAAATGTGCGAAAATGTTTCGCAGATGCAAATATCTGCGCCAGTTTCGTTGCAATCTAACTGCAGTCCTAACCTTACTTTCAGTACTCCTACTTTTTCCTATGGGTATTTGAACCAAGATTACTATACAGCTGTGATTCTTTCTCATAACCAATCCAGTCCCTCTCAGATACCTACTACACCTGCTGTTTCTCAAATGTTTGCTAATTTACCTCACCCGTTAACTGCTCTATTTAAGAATGTATCTAAGTTCACTGCTAATTCAATTGATGAGATCATTACCTTTCTACGTTTCTTGGTTGAATTTAAAGATCAGGGTATTGTATACTCTCTAACCCGATGAGTGCTTCGCCCGCCTATAAGAAGGCTGACGCGGCCGGTCCAGCACTGCTATGCTCGCCTATGGACGGGCTGACACGGCCGGTCCAGCACTGCTACGCCCCCCTATAGACGGTCCATGAGAACTCAAAATAATATTGAACATAAGTAGGATTTTCCATTTGCATTTAGATTTATAAAGAACCAACATTTATACTGTAAATATTTTAAGCTAATAACCCCACTGATAAGTTAAAAATTAAGGCTTCTACAAACTTTTTTTACATGGGAATGAAAAAACTCAGCACTGAGGTACCAAACAGTCAACTGCTAACTCAGCATTTAAAAGGTTAAGTAGTGATAATTTCTTCCAAGTCCTATATCCACATGTATCTGGAGCTCTTTATGAGCATGTCATAAGAGCTATTTCTGAAACGTGGACAGCTGACCAATTTCACGCACATGTGCTTGAGTTCTTTATTCCTTTCCATGCATTGTCTTCTTTGGTGCAAAAGCATTATTTCTGTGTGCAGCATTTGAATGAAACATTGTCTGAATACATTCAGGATATTAAGTTCAATGCTAGGATTTTTATGCTCAACTATTCTGAGTCTCAAATGGTTGCTAGCATTGTTGATGGCCTTGCACCAAATTATCAGTTGTATCTTGCTCTGTCACCACGACCTGCTACGTTCGCTCAGTTGGAAACTATCACTGTTTCTACCGAAGGCATTAGGTATGCCGACCAACTACGCATTGCGTTAGCTTCTCCTATGAGCATGTCTTCTCAGGTCTCTAGTACCGTTTATTCTCCTTCCATGCCACGTAATTCACGTGCATGCTATAACTGTGACTCCACTGATCATTTTCAGAGGAACTGTCCTAAGACTGGGTCCTTAGGCAATTACAAACCTCCCGTAGGTGGTAAACTTGAAAATTTTCAGAGCAATTCTCCTAAGATTGAGACCTTAGGCAATTCAAATCCTAATGTGGGTAGAGTTTCTTTCTCGACTAATTCTTGTAGATACTGTGGGACGAATAGACATTTTTCTAGACAGTGTCCTCGCAATTCCTCTGGGTCTGGGCATTCTGGTAACGGCAACTGCCAAACCTCACAGTGTAGCTTCATGTTTCGTCCGTTATCACTGTCAGTTAGATGACGACTTACACAATCCTGTAGCTGATGATAAACCTCTGTCTGACCCTAGTGTCAATTTCCCACAATCTTGTGGTATTTCTGCTATTCCTCCTTGTAAAGTTACCTTACATATGTTTAGAGGTGAACAATGAACCTGTCTGTGCTTTGGTTGATTCTGAAAGTAGCATCACCTTGATGAGTGAAAGCTGGTATGATTCTGTGAAAACTGTAAGTTCCCTTCTTTAAAACCTGTATCTTTAACCTGCTATACGGCTAACTAATTCATTGAATGTGATTGGAAGTCTGAATGTCAAAATTAGAATCCGTAATTTAATGTGGAAAATGCCCATGCTAGTGGTGAAAGATTTATCTTGTCCATGCATTTTGGGTGCTAATTTTATTGCCAAAACTGGAATAATGTTGGACCTTCAGTATAACGAGTTCCAGTTTAAATTTTCCGTTAGAAACTTTGTGTAATCATTCCCCTATTCTTCCTTATGTCAATGCTGTCCCTGAGGACACAAGTGAACCCAAAGCTTTCAACATTAGTCATTTGCCTGCTGATCAAGCCAACCAAATTAGGAATCTTTGCGATAAATTTCCTGATGTGTTTACAGATAAGTTAGGCATAACCAATGTTTTGGAATATAAAATTGATGTAACTGACAATGTTGCTGTTCGTTCTCCTCCATACTGGTTGTCACATCCCTTAAGCCTATTATTGATCAAAGGCTTGATGATGGTGTAACACATAGCCCTAAATCTGCACAGTCTTCTCCCATATTTCTGGTCCCTAAACCACAGGGTGCATTTAGGCCTGTTATCGATTATAGGATGTTGAATAAGAGATTTGTGCTTCAATCTGTTCCTCTTCCTGAATTACACTCTTGTTTCTCTTGGTTGGCTAATGCCAAAATTTTTACCACTTTTGATTTGAATCAGGCATATTATCATATACCTCTTGCTGAGGAATCCAAGCATTTGACTGCTTTTGCCACTAACTGGAACCTCTATGAATTTAAAAGTGCCATTTGGCTAGGCCACAGGCTCTGCGGTCCTAACTCGCCTCCTCGATAATGTTTTGTCAGACATTAAATTCAAATTTGTCTACATTTGGATGATTTGGTTATTTTCAGTGAAAACTTCGAAGATCACCTTGTTCATCTCAATGAAGTCCTTGAAAGACTCCGTAAAGCAGGACTGACCCTTAAGGCTAGCAAAGTTACTTTCGCACAGCCCCAGATGTCCTTAGGATATATTGTGTCTGAAAAAGGTGTCTCAATTGACCAATCTCGCACTGCAGCTATTCAAAATTTTCCAACCCCTAAAGATGTCAAGGCTGTAGCTATGTTCATTAGCATGGTTAATTTCTTCTGTAAATTCATCCTCAATTTCGCTGAAAGAGCAGCCCCATTAAATGCCTTGAGGAGAAAAGATGCTAAATTTGAGTGGGGTGAAGCTCAACTTCAAGCCTTCTATGATCTGAAATCTGCCAAAATTTTGATTTTTCTAAATGTTTCATTCTCCAAACCAATTCTTCATCTTCTGGTATATCTGGTGTGCTCCTTCAGGAATTTGAAGATGGACATCATGCAATTTCTTATGCTTCCCGTAGCCTAAACCCTGGTGAACGCAACTATTCGTTCTATGAATTAGAAGCTTTAGCTGTTGTTTTCTCTCTAGAAAGATTTAGAATGTACCTCGAACACCTCCCATTTGATCTTGAAACGGATAACCAGGCGCTGAGTTGGGTACTGGACAAACCAAGAACGACCAGTCGTCTTGCACGTTGGGCAGTATGTATCTCAGCTTTTCAATTTGATGCTAGTCACATTCGTGGAACTCAAAATGTTGTTTCTGACAGTCTCAGTAGGATGTTCTACCCTGTCTGTTCTGATCCTCAATCAGAGCCTGCAGATCCCTCTTCTGAACAAGTTTTGGTCTTTGTTAATGTAGTACTGACTAATTCCCCTTTCCTTTTGAAAGATATTTCTAAACATCAGGAAGACAATTCTGAACTGAAGGCTATTATTGACAGGATTAACTCTGGTGAGCATTTCAAACCCTATGTTATTAAGAATGGTGTTCTGTGTTGTCCTGCTCATGGTCGCAGAGACCCCAAAATTGTTGTTCTAGCTAATTTAGTTCCTGCTCTTTTCAAATATTTCCACGAATCCCCTGTCGGACACCTCGGTGTATTCAAGACTAGAGAGAAAATCCGTAAACATTACATTTGGAAATCCAAAGATGGTGAAATCTTCACCTTGGTCATATCTTGTAAAACCTGTAACATTTGTAAACCCGCTCCTAACACCAGCCTTGGTCTGTTGTCATCTGAGCAAGTCGCCCGATGGAGAGACTGTTTATAGATCTCATTGATCCTTCTCCGCGATCACGGACCGGCCATCGTTTCATACTTGTGTGTGTTGATGCATTCTTGCGTTTTACATGGCCGTTCCCTACTCGTATGGCTAATGTTAATACTACTATTTCTTGCTTGAAACAGATCTTTGGTTCATTCGGACCCTGTCAATTTTTGGTGACAACGCTAGAGCTTTTACATCTGTGCATTTCCGTAACTTCTGTTTTAACTTATCTATTTCTCATGTAATGACTATCCCTTATTATCCCAGGCCTAATTATGCTGAATGAGTCAATCGAAATTTAAGATCTGCTCTTATTGCTATAACGTGCTCCTATTTTTTCTACTATTCTACATGATTCTACGTCTGCTACGGCTCTACATGCTGCTACTAACCTCTGTGTGTGTGCGCTCTCTTCGCCCGTCCAGCTGGTACTGTTCGCACTGCTGCCCTCCCTCCTTTCCCCTCCTATCACTTCGCTGCGCAATGTGTACCTTCTGCTCTCGTCTTTTCTGGACGTTTCCATCGTAATATAAATAAGGCCTGCTCTGGGCTCTATCGGCGAGTTGGACTAAGAAGACGATTTGTGTGGAGGGAGGACTTTCTTTTATTTGCGTTAGCAGCTGGTCCGTGTGCAATGTTTTAAAATGGTGTTTGTTGTTCCTTTTTTTTTTTTTTTTTTTTGCTAGTTTTACGTCGCACCGACACAGATAGGTCTTACGGCGACAATGGGACAGGAAAGGGCTAGGAGTGGGAAGGAAGCGGCCGTGGCCTTAATTAAGGTAAAGCCCCAGCATTTGCCTGGTGTGAAAATGGGAAACCACGGAAAACCATTTTCAGGGCTGCCGACAGTGGGGTTCGAACCTACTATCTCCCGAATACTGGATACTGTCCGCACTTAAGCGACTGCAGCTATCGAGCTCGGTTTTGTTGTTCCTGATTGAAGCTCAAGGACTGCTGGGCGGGTGAGCGAACTTTGAATCTGTATTCTTTTCCTGTTTTCCTATTTTCTACATGCCGTACTGGCTGCTAAAGACTGTTCATACTACCAAATATCACTAGTCAGAGCTATGGCCATTGGTGTTTGTCATGGAACTACACTACGGTTTTTTCCAAATTTTGTTTTCTACAACGTATAAATCACAGTGATATGAACCATTGGATACTAAAAGACTTGGTGAACAAACGCAAGAATAAGACTAACTGTATTGATATTAACGCCTAGTTTCTGTTCGACTTCATGATTTTTATTAAAATTCGTAGCTCCTAATTTTCCAAATCCCTGTTGCCAGCCCTAGGTTCTGATCTCTTCCTTGTTCTTTCTTTTTCCCACGCTCCTGTCCTGGGGTCCTCTTTTCCTTTTTTGCAATTTGTACAGTGGCCTTTTATGCTTGTAAAAATTCTTTTAATATTTTGCATCGATAGGTAATATCCGTTCAGCATTTGTAGGAAATTCATAATGAAAATTATTGTAAAAATTCATCCCTTGTTTTGAGTCCAGCTGTCTTGGATAGGAAATTGTGTTATTTTATGGTTGTCCCATTTATTTCAAAATTCGAAGTATCTACCCTTGAAAATATTGTTACTCTCTTTAATTGACTGTTCATTTTCTTTGCCGTGTAAAAAAATCGTTTTGGTATATGTTGTAATATATTATTATTATGAAAATGCAGTTCCTTTTCTTTCCCCGATTACTGTCACACGTATTTCCATCCCCCTTTTTATCTGTACTTACCTCGGGTCCCTTTGGAAAATGGACACAGTAAAATGCTTCCTTGTGCGCTCTGCTAAATCGCTTCACTTTGAATCTGAAATCTGAGTACTTGTTTTGGGCGATATACACATAGATTTTGTGGTGAACTGCAATGCTTTTCGTGGCATGCCATACTTTGATGGACTGCTATTTGTTTATGTTACCACGTTAGTCGGACTAGTGTCCAAGTTCATAACTTGGTTGTATTCTCCAATGATCCCTGATTATTTGTGAGTGCACTACAATTTTGGCTGTATTTCTTAGTTTTCATTATTGGTTTATTGATTTGGCATCTCCGTACTGCTATATTTCTATCATTCTCAGTGTACATGCATACACCCATACACAGACGACACGACACTAAAAGACGTTTCATTGCCTACCGTTCTTCTGACCACTCTAAGTGGGATTCATCATCTAATTGGTTATCATTTGCTTTAAACACTGCAGTTCATGAAAGTCACAAGCAAACTCCTGCCTCATTGATGCTAGTGTTCACTCCCAATTCTCCACTCTATAATCTGTGGTCTATTAACAATCTTCTACCTGATGTCGCAAATCCAGAAACAATCCGTGCTGCTGGGCACCATGCGCGTAAGAATTTGAAAGTATATTATGCTAAGGTTCAATGTAACTATAATAGTGGGTGAAGACCACACAATCTGTCTGTGGGTGACCAGGTTTATGTAAAGACTCATACTATGAGTAGTGCTGCGGACCATGTCATTAGTAAGTTGGCCCCTAGATTTCGAGGTCCCTGCACAATTTTGAAATTTTCAACCACTGTGTCATTGTTAGTCGGCGATCCTGAAAAGAAGAGGATCAGTCGAGTCCATTTGTCGCAAGTCAAGATTCCCTAGTTATGACATGATTATTTAGAAGCCATTTAGGTACTTAAAGAAACTTAGTTTTAAGCAAATTTTGGGGTAAATGTCTGGCCAGATACATTGGCAATTTTACAGATTATTAAAGATTTTAGTTGCAATAAGAATGGTCGTTTGAGAACGTGTTAGGTATAATTTAGTATGTCCTTTAGGTTAAGATTTTTATTCATTGTCATAACTAGGGATCACTTGAAAACTTTTTCGGGTATTAAGGTAAACTCCAGTGAACTTTCCTAATTTTATTTGGTCTCTTATGTTTGGTAAATTTTAGAACATTCTTGCCCTGGGGAGGGGGAGGGGGGCTTGGAGTTCCCAAAGATGATGATTATGATGATGCTTGTTGTTTAAAGGGGCCTAACATTGAGGTCAGCGGCCCCTAATGGTACGAAATGAGACGAAATGGAATGACAAATTAAAAGTCCAAAATTCTCCACTGACCAGAATTCAAAACGTGAGGACGAAGAATGAATGGATGGATATGAATTTAAAACAATCAGTGGATGCGACCCGTAATACCTTACATTCACAGAAACTGACAGAAAAACAATAGGATTACTGACCAAGGGACTGCTGCTATAGCATAACACTGAATAGATGATGCTTGCAGTCTAAAGGTGTTCCAAAATCCAAGTCATCGGCCCCTCATAATGGTACTTATCGCTAGGAAAGTAGAACCATGGTATTAGTCATGTTGCGGTACTAATCAAAAGTAGCAGAGACTCATGGTATTCCACACAATATGGTACTACTCACAGGTTATGAAATTCGACATATAATACAGGCCTATGGTTTTTCTCACTTTGCGGGGCCATTTACAGGCAACACAACCCTATGGTTTTCATCACATAAGAGAACAAACCACAGGGACCTCCACTATCCCGTGGTGTTCCTCATATAGTGGGTACTAATCATAGGGAAGGCAGAACCATGGTAGCTATCATCCCATGGTCCTGATCATATGGTGGTACTAATTACAGGTACTGCAAAAGCCGACCGCACGGTGCTCCTGTGCGCTACTAATCACAAAACTATTTGGTACCTAATATAGTGGTACTAGGCACAAGTAAAAGCGACCCATGGTGATCTCCGCGTGGTGGTACTAATCACAAGTAGTTTCATGGTTCCAAGACAATCATCCCTTGGTCGCCCCTTTTAGTCGCCTCTTACGACAGGCAGGGGATACAGAGGGTGTATTATTCGTCTGCGTCCCCCACCCACACGGGGTAGTTCCCAAAGATATATAGGGCGAGGTAATCATCCACGAATGGAATTTTAACAGTTCCTGTTATGTAGTAATAGTTGTCAAGAAAAATATAAAACCCACCCTTCAGTCTACGTTTCTAAGACTCTTCTGCATAGCCGAGCTATGGCTTTCCCTGTGGAACTTCCTTTTCTGCTGCAGATTGATCTCTGTTCCAGTTGTCACAATAACCTCGTCCAGCCAGGGAATCTGCCGTGCCTGTTGGAAGGGGCACTATGTATTCCTGACCAGTTTGCATCCAACCTGGGAGTGCAGTGTTGCAAAGTTCCTGGTGGTGGCAGTTGCCCAGTACTGCGACATGTCTGACTACTTGTTCACTGTGAGTTCACTACTCGAGTGAACTAAATGAAGCTTCATTGGAGACCCTGGTGGGACTGAAAAGGGAACAGTGTTGGCAGGCGGCCGATGTCAGTAATCCAATGGACAGCAATACCTGTGGTCGAGTTTAGGAAATTCTGCTTCCAAGATACTCCTAGTAAGAGTCGCATCAAGATGTGGGTGATATGCATTGGTATCGGTGTGTTTTCATAGACTTCGGACCTCCAGTTAAAACCTCCATTTTATTTAAAGAGTTTTTTAAAATTAATTATCGAGCAGAGCTCGAGATTCCGCGGTGAAGGATGTCGCCGGTGATGACAATAACGTGGATGGAATTATTTAATTCTTGTCATTATGCTACAAATTTATCATGAAATAGTCATTGAATGAACTAAGCAACCCTCAGACATTTTTAAAGAACTCAATTATCTGATTGCTTTTGGGTTGTGTATTTATGTACATTTTTTGTATCGCAAGAATTACAATATTTGTGAAGAAGTTGATGAAATGTTTGTTTTATTTGTTGTGAATTTTTGTGAATTAAAAAAAAGTAATAAGGATTTTCAAGACTCACAGGAGAGATATATTTATTTAACCATTATGAGTGTTGGAAGAAATTATGCTTGTTGTAACCCATTTTTGTATCACACTGTATTTGCCACGGGAGGCTTCGATCACAAAATCGCTGAGTTTCGTAATCAAAACCTCTACAATACGTTTACTATAATATGGTACTATAATCTTATTGGCTAAAATAACAATTTTGGGTCGAATTGTAGGCAGCTTTCCTGATTGGCTGTTTCTCAATTTCCGGCCTATGGCTACTCTGTAGTAGCAGGGCTCTTCTTGGGGGACCGCTCAGCGGCTCCAGTCAGCTCAGTGTAAGCACATTTTCTTTTCTTGAATGTTAAATTAATATGTAAATTTATTGGTTTCGGAGTTTACCTTAGACCCTGGTTGTTGCCGTTTTGCTTTGTAATGCCTTAGCTCGTCAGCTAGGAACATCCTTTGTTTTGAAGGCAATTCCTTTTTATTGACCTTTTGTGTAATGTAAAATTTAATTTTTCCATTCTGGTTGCCTCCCGTAGTGCTGTGTCAATTTAGGTTAAGCCTGTGGAGCGATACGTCTCTCGCTGATGTGTATTAGGGGAGGACACCAACTCTAAAGGCCCCTGCATTAAATTTCAAAATCATCCAGTACTGCTATGAAAACGGAGATATGCCAGAGGATTTTGTTGAAAGCAAAGCAGTACTTCTGCACAAAAAAAGGAGATTCAACAGAATGCTCCAATTACAGAATACTAAGTCTTGTTTCACATGCAGCAAAAATATTCACATGCATATTAAAAAACAGAATCAAAATGAAAATTGAGCAGAATCTAGATGATCAGTTTGGGTTCAGGAAAGGAGTAGGAACAAGAGAAGCTATTATAGCACTTAAAACCATCTTGGAGAGAAGACTGGAGCTTAACAGAAATACATATATAGCTTTTGTAGACCTGGAAAAAGCTTTTGACAATGTTCATTGGAAAAGGCTGTTCAAAATTATGAAGGACATTCATTTGGACTGGAAAGACAGAAAAGCAATACTCAACCTCTACATCAATCAAAGAATAAACATCGAAAGTAATGATAAAGTATGCAAGGTGAGAATCAGGAAAGGAGTAAGACAGGGGTGTTCCTTATCACCATTTCTATTTAATCTGTACATTGAAGAGGCCATGAAAATTTTTAAATCCAAAACACCTGGCATTAAAATAAATGGAACAACTGTACACTGTATTAGATTTGCCAATGATATTGCACTTCTGGCTGACAATGAGAAGAACATGCAGATCATGCTCAACAAATTAACATCCATCTTAAAAGATTTCCAACTTAACATTAATGTAAATAAAACTAATGTTATGGTTGTAAGCAAATCTAAAATGAAGCCAGAGGCACAGCTCAGAATTGGAAATATTTTAATAAAACAGGTGCACAAGTTCTGCTATTTAGGATCAGTTATTACCGATAACAACAGATGCACTGTGGAAATAAAAAAAAGGATTTCCCTGTGTAAGAAAGCCTTTGAGGAGAAGAAGCAGCTCTTAACTAATAAATCCTTAAATACTGAACAAAAGAAATTATTTATCAAAACGTTCATTTGGAGTGTGCTGCTATACGGCTGTGAAGGATGGACTCTCTTGAAGGAGGACGTGAAATGACTAGAAGCAGTGGAAATGTGGCTATGGAGGAAGATGACTAGAACTAGCTGGATTGAGAAGAAAACTAATGAAGCAGTGCTTAGAGGAATAAACACCCAGAGGCATTTAATAACAGCGATAAAAAGGAGAAAAGCATCAGTTTTCGGTCACATTCTCCGGCATAATAACTTCATAAAGAACTTGTTCGAAGGCAAGGTGATGGGAAAGAAAGGCAGAGGAAACCACGGAAGAAGATCATTGAAGAGGTAGTTGAGATGATGCGATGCCAAGGTTATGGAGAGATGAAAAGGATCGCAGAGAGAAGAGATCAATGGTTGCAGCGACAAGGCGAAGCCTTTAGATGATGATGATGATGATCCGTTATTTCCTTGGTAAACTATTGGCAATAATTTGTAAACTCTTTTTCTATTTGCCTTTTAAGATGGTTGTAATTATATTTATATTCCCTGTTAAATTTCCATAGTGAATTGCATTATCAAGCTATGCTCACCTTCCTTAAAAGTAGTTAAAACATTTTATCACGATTTTTATTTTTGGAAGAACTATGGACAGAAATCTTGTTTCATCTTGTTTTCTGGTTAATGTTATCCTTTTAATTACTGTAATATTAAAACTTGAATGAAGGGTAAACGCTCTCACGTCTTTTTTCCTACGTCATGTAAGATCACGTCCTCTGTAGGGTTTCCCGGCCTTCTTCCTATATCCTTTCTCTAGTTGTCATGTTTGTAATCCTGCGTATCTTTGTTTCTAGCCATGTGTGTGTGTTAAAATTTGAAATTTTTTAATGGTGTGTTATCGGCTGATGCACGTTCCTTGAGGTTGGTTATTTTGATTATCACATTATTACTTTGTTTGATATGTGCAAATATTATGTGACCCAGTTCCTAAATTGGGGGGTGACAAAAACATTGTATGTAAAAAGCCACACCTTTAAAACAGTGCAACCTAAAAACTCATGCAAAAGCTTTATATGAGATCACAAAAGTAATTTAATATAACGGAATCCACCTTTTCTATACATAACTGTTGCACATAGATTATGTTACAACATTTTAATTAGACACGTATACAATGTCATCAGCCATATATAAAACCAAGCAAGTGAATAGATTTAGATGTAGCAACAAGACACAAAGACTAGATAAAATTCATATAATGTAACATTTAAAATAGTTCATGTAAAAAGTACAACTGAAGCAGGTTTTCGGGTAAAGATGCTTAGGGGAGGGAAGGACAGGAAGGGAGGGGCTTGGAGAGGAAACGCCTACGGGGGAGATGTTGGTTTTCAAGCGGCGATGATGTTCATTCAGAGATCAATTGAAATTAAAGTACTGTAACATTGTCTTCTCAACATGTTTATAAACTACAAATAATTGTCCATGCGAAGTAAGATGCTAGAAGAAAGCTCTTCTGCTTCTGGAATCCTGAAGGACGATGGATGTTTAACGAGGCGGAATAATATATGGAGTTAAATAAAGGTGGATATAAATTCGCAGTTCAATGCGGACCATAAAATTGACTCAGAATCAACGACAGTAAGAAAAAAATAAATTTGGACAAGTGGAAGAAAATGTTTAATAAAATATGTCATAAGGGAATTTACGCGTGTTGTGATAAGCTGAAGAGAGAAATGGTGGTAGGTAAGGTTCAAAGGAAATCATGAGGAGGTGAAGGGAGAAAAATAAAGGAAGGAGAAGAAAAGGTTTGGGTGGTGTTTTTTTTTTTTTTTTTGTTTTTTTTTTTTTCGATTTCCACTTTCACAACTTGTCATTTTTATACCACGCACAGGACCTTTTTTATGGATCTCTATTTTTTAACATAATATAGCGCTTCTCTGGACTCCTAAGCCTCCATGCGCAACAATTACCTAGTTCCAAAAAACTGAAAAGCCTTTCCAACATCCATGTGTTTTGACGTCTATGAATAGCTTAAAAAATGACGCAACTTCTTCGAATATACAACAGCAAACTCAAGAAGCCAGCATTCAACTGATAATTCTTCTTTATAACATCTTTTAGTGCACACTGGACTTTTATTGCT
The DNA here is from genome assembly GCF_040414725.1 of Anabrus simplex. Taxonomy (NCBI): domain Eukaryota; kingdom Metazoa; phylum Arthropoda; class Insecta; order Orthoptera; family Tettigoniidae; genus Anabrus; species Anabrus simplex. Next base: position 1,916,379 of record NC_090271.1, read on the forward strand.
ATACGGCGCACTGAACTTTATTCATAATTAAACAACATAACTTCCGCTCAGTGCTTCGTCAATTGGAAGAGTTATTATTTTTAATATATTGCTACTCTATATCCCACATGGTATGTACTTCTAAAAAGACTGTACTTGTGTTTACATTGTTTATTTTTTCTTCGATATTTACGCTTTAATTTACTTCAGGCTGATGATGACCTATTACTAGGTTGAAACTAGTCCCTATGTAATTTATACTATTTACATTTTGTATTGAAAAGGTGGACCCAAAATAATATATTAATTTACTCTATTGTTAGCACAGTTCAATACGGATCTATCATTATGAAACTTATTTCTTTTAATTTAATTTCTTTGAAGGGTCGAAACAGGGATTTGAGCTTCTGGTCTGCGATGAAAACTGGAATTATATTGTGCTTCCTATGAATGCGCCCTATTCTGTCAGTTATACCTGCCACGTAAGGAAGAAATACTTTCTTCTTTTTACTGTAGTCCTGGTTGATACAATCCGTGTTAGGCTCCTTGATCTTCAAAGCTCATGCTATGTCTCCTGACGTATAGCCGTTTTTTTTTTTTCATGGATGTTGTCAGTTCTCTTAATGTACTTAAGCGGTTATCAGCGCCTGCAACATTACTGACCCTAGTAAATAACGTTCAAAGGAGAGCTGTTTTTGGCACGGGTGGTGATGTAAGGACTTATGAAGGTATCTTTCAGAATATGTAGGTTTCTTGGACATTGCATGGCCTAGTGTACCATCATTCTTCTTGTATACTAGCACATCAAGAAAAGGTAATTTACCTTCATTTTCTACTTCCATCGTCAACTGGATCTTACTGGTAATGGAATTTAGGTGTTCCAAAAATTCACTTAATGTTTCCCTTCCATGTGGCCAGACTGAAAATGTATCATCTACGAAACGATACAAGCACTTAGGTTTCAATGGCACTGTAGTTAATGCAGCAGACTCAAAGTGTTAGCAGCCACTGGTGACAGAGGTGAACACATTGCTGCTCCTTCTGTATGTTCGTAATAATCCCCTTTGTAGTAGAATTAAGTAGATTTTAAACAAACTGCTGCCAGATTGGTCAAGTCCTCAGACAGGTATTGTCTGATGAAAGCGTCTCTTCTACTGGTTGCTCATATATTGGCATGAAGCACCAAGGTGAAAGAACACATTACGTCAGTAAAGAATGTCGCTCTTTCATCCTATAAGCCATAAGCCAGTCTGCCGTAGCAGAACATTTCTACAGTACAGACCATGAAATCCTCTTTGACCAGGCGAAGGTCATCGCACCTGTAAAAGACTTCTATGCTCGACTGCCAAGAGAAGCCATACAGATAGAGTTACGCCCAAATAACATCAACAGGGAAGACGGCTTCAAGTTATCAAATACATGGAGACCTGTACTGCAGAAATACATGCATAACACCACCATAGAACAGCAGGACGCACTCACGAAACCATCGACAGAGGGCGGTGTATCAGAAAAATGATCCTCGAGTCCAATTAGTGAGGTAGTCCGTGGATAGTACGGTCATGACTTCCACGTTTCTTTGAATTTCTTTGCTCACTGTTGAACTTAACATGCCCTGATGAAGGCCAATGCAATTTGGCTGAAAGCTCTGCTTCATTAAATAAATATAGTGGCTTTAATCCAGTAACAATAAAAATTAAATAATTGAAGTTCAACCAATTCAATACATAAAAGAAAGAAATGTAGTAATTACATTCTTATTTAAATGGGACCGGTTTCGACCCTAGTCCAGGTCATCGTCAGCCATAAAAACAAGTAGGCGAAATCACACAATGTTTATGAATATTGGAGAAATGGGTCAGTTTCACACTCTGTCATGCACAAAGTCACAAACACTATCAAATAATATATGAAGATTATAAATAAACTTGAAGTCCCAGACGAATAGATTTGTAGAAGCAAACCGCCAGTTCCCGGTGATCAGCGCGGCACATTCAAGGTCATGCGCTGCGGTCTCGAACGCCAAAGTAGAGTGGAGAATGTCTTGAAGATCCAATATTTGTCTCGGTTGCGGGAAGTTAAGTACGTATATAAAAAATATACGACGCAAATCAGTATAATTGAATGAGAACTTGTGCTACTGCTAAGTTCTTGGAAAACAGTTGACTTGAAAAAACAATTGTAAAGAGAAAAAAATGTAGTAAAAAGCGCAATATCGGAAAACAAATGAAAACTTATATGCACAGTGCGCTATTTTTTAAATTGAAAAAAATTATTAGGACATGATTGAAGTAGTCGAAGTTGGCGCAAGACAAGAGTTAAAATTTGAAAGAGGAGAACCGAAATGAAGGTCGATTGGTTTTTTTTTATAAATAGAGAAGGTAGAATAAATTAACAGAGGAAGAGTGATAGTGAAAAAAGAGAAAAAATAAAAGAGATTGAAGTTAGATGGTATTGAGGAAGGATAAGATAGGGAAAATGAAGGAGGGGTAGTTTAGGGTGGGTTAGGAGGGTGGGTTATTGGAGGTAGAAAATGTTGGTGGGAACTTTGTAAGGCATGGAAAATAGAATTGGGGTTTTGGAATTTGGAATTTTTGAGAAGAAGAATTAGGAAGTCAAAAAGGATATTGGGTTTTTTAGAAATGTCGTTTAAATTGAAATTAGGGTTGAAGTACTGGTCAAGGTGGATAAAGCAATTTTCAGTAATGTTTAAGAGGGGGCCTTTGTTAATGATTTTAAGTATATTCATGTCATTGTTAATACTGGTGAAACTATGCTTGGAGTCTTGTATGTGTTGTCCTATGGCAGAGAATCTGTTGTATTTAATGGCGTTGACATGTTCAGAGTACCTGATATTGAAGTTGCGGCCAGTTTGTCCAACGTAGGAGGAATTGCAGTTGTTGCATTTGAATCTGTATACACCAGATTTACAAAAAGCATTCGATTTATTTAGAGATTTAGAGTTGTGTAAGATATCAAGATTTCTATTGTTAGTTCTAAAAGAAATTTTCATGTTATGTTTTTTAAAAATATTAGTTATTTTATAAGCATCCTGAGTGAAAGTGAAGGTGGAAAAAGCAGTTGGTTTTATTGTGTCTTTAGATAAAGTGGTTTTTGGACGGTGTTTGAATTTGTTGATGATGCGGTTAGTGAAGGAGTTGTTAAAGCCATTAAATTTAGCAATGTTGCGGATGGTGTTTAATTCATTATTTAAATCTTTTTTGGACATAGGGGTGTTGAAAGCACGAAAAATTAAGCTGTTATAAGTAGCACGTTTATGAGCTTGGGGGTGCGAAGAATCTTGTCTTATTGTAGTTGCTGTTTGGGTTGGTTTTCTGAAAATTTTGTAAGATAAAGAGGAAGGATGTCTAGTAATAGTTAGGTCTAGAAAATTAAGAGTTTGGTTGTGTTCTGATTCGAGGGTGAATTTAATGTTAGAGTCTAAGTTGTTGAGAAGAAGAAGTGTAGAGGCTGCGTTGGTTGATTCCTCATTTAATATTACTAGTGTGTCGTCGACATATCTCGCCCAAAAGAGGATGTTGGAGAAATTATTATTATTATTAATTTTAGTGTTTTCTAAGAAGTCGAGGTAAATTTCAGCAAGAATGCCAGAAGCTGGTGAGCCCATAGCCAAGCCATCTTGTTGATAAATGGTGTTGTCAAAGGTAAAATAATTATTGTTGAGAACTAATTTTAAAATAGACATGAAGTCTTGAATTTCAAGTTTACTTAGGTTACTGAATTTGTTTAGGTTGTTGTTTATAATGGGGAATAATTTTGAAATTGGAATACTAGGGTACATGTTCACAATGTCAAAAGAATTGAGAGAAAAATTTGGTTGGATTTGTTGATTAGATCAGAAGTGTTTTTGATAGATTTGTTGGATAAAATTCGATAATTTTTTAGTAAAAATGTTTGGATAAATTTAGAAGTGTTGTATAGGGGACTGGGTCTGTAATTGATTATTGGATGGATGGGAATGTTAGTTTTGTGAATTTTAGTGAGTGCTTTGGCAGTGGGTAATCCTGGGTTCATGTTTATTAATTTATTTTTTTCTTGATCTGTGAGGAGAAAGGAAGCGTTTTTTAAAGTATGTTTGAGTAGGCGTTGGATTTTTGTGGTTGGGTCTTTTTTTTTTACTATAGAAAAAGAAGGGTCACTGAAAAAGTTTTTGGTTTTATCTAAGTAGTCAGTTTTATCCATTATGACAGTGTTGCCTTTAAGATTTGGTGATAATGAGATTATTGTCATTGATTTTCTTTTTAAGATCTGAAATGATTTTATTATCTTTAATTAAATTAATATTATTATTATTATTATTATTATTATTATTATTATTATTATTATTATTATTATTATTATTATTATTATTATTAAGAGAAGTGTTTTTGTTATTGTTAATGAAGACTTTTTCGAGTTTCCTTTTTACTTCATATCTGATTTCATCTTTTACATCTGTTGGCATTTTATTAATGGCTATTTCAGATTCAATAATTAAATTGGTGGCACATTGAAAGTGTTGAGATTGGGCCAATTGTGTTTGAAGCCCTTTGAAAGAATTGAGTTTTCAGCATAACTCAGAGTTGTTTTAGATAGATTTACGATGGGAGGATGGAATTGTTCAATAGTTTTGGAGGGTGTGTTACGGTTCTTAAACTGGAATTTATGTGAAGAAGAGTTGTTCTTAAGAATTTTGAGTTTTTTCTCTAGGGTTTGTTGTTTGATTGACAGTACGTGAAATAATTTATTGTCTACTTGAGTTAGGAAGAGGTTCCATTGTGCACTCAGGAGAAGATTAGCAATTTCTAGATGTGTTTCGTATAATCTGTTGTTTAAAAATGATTTTTTCTTGTATAAGAAACGAATTTCGTTTTTTAACCAAATTTTGTTGGTTATTCTTTGGGTTTTTAACATGTGAGGAGAAGAAATGTTTTTTCTGGTACAACTTTGAGGAAATTTCGGGGTTAGATTGTAGGATATGCATTGTTTCAGGAAAGATTCACAAGCTAACCAAGCTAAACAAAAAGCCTTCTCTTACATGGGCCTTAAGATCAAGATCGCTAAATTAGGAAAAGATATCGACTTCCTGAAACAATGCATATCCTACAATCTAACCCCGAAATTTCCTCAAAGTTGTACCAGAAAAAACATTTCTTCTCCTCACATGTTAAAAACCCAAAGAATAACCAACAAAATTTGGTTAAAAAACGAAATTCGTTTCTTATACAAGAAAAAATCATTTTTAAACAACAGATTATACGAAACACATCTAGAAATTGCTAATCTTCTCCCGAGTGCACAATGGAACCTCTTCCTAACTCAAGTAGACAATAAATTATTTCATGTACTGTCAATCAAACAACAAACCCTAGAGAGAAAACTCAAAATTCTTAAGAACAACTCTTCTTCACATAAATTCCAGTTTAAGAACCGTAACACACCCTCCAAAACTATTGAACAATTCCATCCTCCCATCGTAAATCTATCTAAAACAACTCTGAGTTATGCTGAAAACTCAATTCTTTCAAAGGGCTTCAAACACAATTGGCCCAATCTCAACACTTTCAATGTAGCCACCAATTTAATTATTGAATCTGAAATAGCCATTAACAAAATGCCAACAGATGTACAAGATGAAATCAGATATGAAGTAAAAAGGAAACTCGAAAAAGTCTTCATTAATAATAACAAAAACACTTCTCTTAATAATAATAATAATAATAATAATAATAATAATAATAATAATAATAATAATAATAATAATAATAATACTAATTTAATTAAAGATAATAAAATCATTTCAGATCTTAAAAAGAAAATCAATGACAATAATCTCATTATCACCAAATCTGATAAAGGCAACACTACTGTCATAATGGATAAAAATGACTACTTAGATAAAACCAAAAACTTTTTCAGTGACCCTTCTTTTTCTATAGTAAAAAAAGACCCAACCACAAAAATCCAATGCCTACTCAAACATACTTTAAAAAATGCGTCCTTTCTCCTCACAGATCAAGAAAAAAATAAATTAATAAACATGAACCCAGGACTACCCACTGCCAAAGCACTCCCTAAAATTCACAAAACTAACATTCCCATCCGTCCAATAATCAATTACAGACCCAGTCCCCTATACAACACTTCTAAATTTATCCAAACATTTTTACTAAAAAATTATCGATTTTTATCCAACAAATCTATCAAAAACACTTCTGATCTAATCAACAAATCCAACCAAATTTTTCTCTCAATTCTTTTGACATTGTGAACATGTACCCTAGTATTCCAATTTCAAAATTATTCCCCATTATAAACAACAACCTAAACAAATTCAGTAACCTAAGTAAACTTGAAATTCAAGACTTCATGTCTATTTTAAAATTAGTTCTCAACAATAATTATTTTACCTTTGACAACACCATTTATCAACAAGATGGCTTGGCTATGGGCTCACCAGCTTCTGGCATTCTTGCTGAAATTTACCTCGACTTCTTAGAAAACACTAAAATTAATAATAATAATAATTTCTCCAACATCCTCTTTTGGGCGAGATATGTCGACGACACACTAGTAATATTAAATGAGGAATCAACCAACGCAGCCTCTACACTTCTTCTTCTCAACAACTTAGACTCTAACATTAAATTCACCCTCGAATCAGAACACAACCAAACTCTTAATTTTCTAGACCTAACTATTACTAGACATCCTTCCTCTTTATCTTACAAAAATTTTCAGAAAACCAACCCAAACAGCAACTACAATAAGACAAGATTCTTCGCACCCCCAAGCTCATAAACGTGCTACTTATAACAGCTTAATTTTTCGTGCCTTCAACACCCCTATGTCCAAAAAAGATTTAAATAATGAATTAAACACCATCCGCAACATTGCTAAATTTAATGGCTTTAACAACTCCTTCACTAACCGCATCATCAACAAATTCAAACACCGTCCAAAAACCACTTTATCTAAAGACACAATAAAACCAACTGCTTTTTCCACCTTCACTTTCACTCAGGATGCTTATAAAATAACTAATATTTTTAAAAAACATAACATGAAAATTTCTTTTAGAACTAACAATAGAAATCTTGATATCTTACACAACTCTAAATCTCTAAATAAGTCTAATGCTTTTTCTAAATCTGGTGTATACAGATTCAAATGCAACAACTGCAATTCCTCCTACGTCGGACAAACTGGCCGCAACTTCAATATCAGGTACTCTGAACATGTCAACGCCATTAAATACAACAGATTCTCTGCCATAGGACAGCACATACAAGACTCCAAGCATAGTTTCACCAGTATTAACAATGACATGAATATACTTAAAATCATTAACAAAGGCCCCCTCTTAAACATTACTGAAAATTGCTTTATCCACCTTGACCAGTACTTCAACCCTAATTTCAATTTAAACGACATTTCTAAAAAACCCAATATCCTTTTTGACTTCCTAATTCTTCTTCTCAAAAATTCCAAATTCCAAAACCCCAATTCTATTTTCCATGCCTTACAAAGTTCCCACCCACATTTTCTACCTCCAATAACCCACCCTCCTAACCCACCCTAAACTACCCCTCCTTCATTTTCCCTATCTCATCCTTCCTCAATACCATCTAACTTCAATCTCTTATTTTTTCTCTTTTTTCACTATCACTCTTCCTCTGTTAATTTATTCTACCTTCTCTATTTATTAAAAAAAAAAAAAAACCAATCGACCTTCATTTCGGTTCTCCTCTTTCAAATTTTAACTCTTGTCTTGCGCCAACTTCGACTACTTCAATCATGTCCTAATAATTTTTTTCAATTTAAAAAATAGCGCACTGTGCATATAAGTTTTCATTTGTTTTCCGATATTGCGCTTTTTACTACATTTTTTTCTCTTTACAATTGTTTTTTCAAGTCAACTGTTTTCCAAGAACTTAGCAGGAGCACAAGTTCTCATACAATTATACTGATTTGCGTCATATATTTTTTATATACGTACTTAACTTCCCGCAACCGAGACAAATATTGGATCTTCAAGACATTCTCCACTCTACTTTGGCGTTCGAGACCGCAGCGCATGACCTTGAATGTGCCGCGCTGATCACCGGGAACTGGCGGTTTGCTTCTACAAATCTATTCGTCTGCGACTTCAAGTTTATTTATAATCTTCATATATTATTTGATAGTGTTTGTGATTTTGTGCCTGACAGAGTGTGAAACTGACCCATTTCTCCAATATTCATAAACATTGTGTGATTTCGCCTACTTGTTTTTACGGCTGACGATGACCTGGACTAGGGTCGAAACCGGTCCCATTTAAATAAGAATGTAATTACTACATTTCTTTCTTTTATGTATTGAATTGGTTGAACTTCAATTATTTAATTTTTATTGTTAATAATTTCAATACGGAACAATGAAATTGTTATCTTTAAATTTTAATCCAGTATTCATTTACGTTAATACTATGAGCCACGAAAAACCACGTTCATTACTTATTTTACTTCCCTTTGTTTATTTCTGCATAATTTACGTTTCTTTATTCTTTTTACTCCTTTGACCCCGCATTGAACTGAGAAATATTCCCTTGAAGTTCTTATTGATATTACAACTTCCACCTTTTTAACCTTCCGTCGGTTGCAATATATAAAGTTTCAAGGCAGGTCGCAATGAGCCCGAGAGATCTCCCCACGTATACATTTCGGGAAGTTCAAGTGGGCAGCTATGAAGTACTCCTTACGTTACACAGGTGTGTTTGAGTCAGTTAAAAAATGGTTTAACGAAATTCTGATCCCAAAATAAGCCGCATTTTATCACCAAAATTTTAGGTGTCTTTGCAGTATTCACAATTTTAATCATAGAGAAAATCTTATGTTGTAGGAAACTATGTTCATACATCTGAACAATAACAACAACAAACTTGGGAAATATCATAAACAGGACTAAACAGGTCATACATTCATCAGTAAGGATTCTGCAAGAAAACTAATATTTTCCACACAAAAGAAAATCCGTCTCGTTTAAGTGAGCAGTAATCAGAGAGCACTAGTATTTATGTGATACTACACGTGGTGATAACACGTGAAATAAATTTGTTTTCTTGATTGAGCATACGAAAATAAGCATCGGCACCATAATAATAAATTAATAATAATAATATAAAAAGCCTATAGTGTCAGAAGTTTTGATGTAAACTGTGTGACATTTTCTCCAGCTTCATTTACCACATTCACTACGTATTTATCAGTTTAAATATAAAATACACCAGCATCCATGTTTCAACCTTTTCTAGCACAAGTTCACTTCACTTTAGTGTCTTAATTAACACTCACAGAAGTTACAGTAGCATCCACTGCAAACAAAATCTGCATGCTGGAAACAGATTGCTGAGGAACAAACTCTGCATTCATACTTCGACAATCTTCTCTTGCCAGTTTCAGCTGTGCACATGAAACATCTCCACCTTTTTTGTTCTTGTCCTGGCCTATAGTCTTCTTCATCCTCCTCGGGCTGTACTGGACGGTATCGTTTCAATCTCATCTGCAGACATAATGGCATTCCAATTGTTTTCAAACTCCTCCTAGAAAGTCGTTGTAGAACAAGCTCATTTGAAAGCTGCTTCAGATACACTCTCCTGAGCTATTTCTAGCCATTTCCTACATAAATAATCTGGGAGTTGATGCCTGCTATGTTAAACATGGCATACAATATCACCAAAGGCCAGCGACAAGTGTTTCTGGCTACATTGAATGATACAAATTCTTATAATTTTGTAAATTACCACCTATTCAATACAAGTAGATCTTCAATACGGACAAAGAAGATGAAATTTATAACCTGCAATGCATTGAATGAGGCACACATTTTGTCAGCTGTATCAACACCTCCCTTCGTCTGGTTATAAAATGTATTGATACAAGGCTTGCGCTTTTCCTTTGTTTCTGGGTCTATTTCAGAGTCACTGTGTAGTGTTGATATCAGTAAAACAGTTCTGCCCCTCTTTGGAACATATGATACCAAAGTAGTAGAATCTTGAAATCTGAAGAGGCTAGAATATTGTTCTCTTCCTCTCGAGGAAGTAAATTCAGGCAGCAGTTCTCTATTTTTTTTTTTTTTACTGTTCCCACATAAGACAAATTGTTTTGCTTCATATCTTCAACCCGAGGTACACTGATGAACCCATTATCAGCAGTGATGTTGCGACCAGATCCAATAATTGGTTCAGTGAGCCTTTTCACAACATCTGTAGGCTTGTTGCTGACACAGAAAGGCCCGTCAGGCTTCCTACCAGCATATATTTCTAAGTTGTAAATGTAACACATTTTTGCATCAACTAATGCATAAATCTTTATCCCATACTTATTGGGTTTCGAAGGTATATATTGGCGGAAGGAACATTTACCTCGGAAACCTTCCAACTTTTCATCTGAAGTTACATTTTTACCCAAACTATAGGATTTCATGCAGTTCTCCACAAACCGCGTAAAAATATTTCGTACAGGTGCTAGTCGATCATGTTCCTTTCTTTCTTCACAGGTTTGGCGGTCGTCAAATCTTAAACAATGAATCAAGAACTTAAATCTCCTGAGGCTCATCACCAGTGCAAACTTTTCTATACCATCTCCATCAGTGCCCCAGAGATCTTCAAGGCTCTGCTTATTCCCTCTAAGATCCTGCCAAGTACAACAGGCCAAAGAATGCTTTTATCTCTATCCGGTCTGTAAGCTCAGCATCCCTCTCATGAGTAAAAGTTTTCTTTCACGTAGTCCACGTATTGATTTGTGCAAGTTACAATAGTGCCTATTATTTCCTCTGTAAAGAAACACTGCCAGGAGTCAAGCAGTGATTTAGCTTACCTTGCTAGTCCTATAACTCCAGATAGATGTCGTACGTGATTGTGCTTCCTGGCGCGGACCCGTTGGGATAGCGGCACCGTACACCATTTTGTCTTTGTCTTTCCCTTCATAATAATTAGCACTGGCCCCTAATGCTCCTTGTTCATCAGCATCACCGTTGTCATCATCTTGTTCTGTTTCCAAGGGACCATCTCTTGATTCCAGAAGAGAGTCACTGTTTGTGTCACTTTTGTCTTCAAAATTCTCATGTTACGCATCATCGTCTTCATCCAGCAAGAGTCGTTGGACATCCTCCACATCTTCTGCTCTGTCTAAGTTAAAATGTTCCTTCCTACTGGCCATAATGTATGGTATGGTAAATCTAAAATAAAGAGAAAGTAGTCCCAATGTGCCTGTGAGGCACTATCTATATGTTTACATGGGAAATTACACCAACTTTAGGGTAAAGAAATGATTTAACTACTTACAGAACAGCAATTGTTTGGATCTCTTTGAACAGTTGCAATGATCTACCAGATCAGATGGAACACAGGCTGCCTGTGGCAAGGAGCAAGGCTAGTCAGAGGATGAAAATTGTAGGTCCGCGCATTGGAGCGGTAGCGACCGATGGAAGGTTAAATAGATTTCAATATTCAAGTTAAAGGAAACTATCCACAGCTGTATTACAGTTTCCATAGAAACATTTTACAACATTTAAAACAGATGACTGTTCACAGTTTGCTTTTGAAGAATAATTTTAATGTTTATAAAGAAACTTTATACAGTGAAACCTCGATTCTCCGTTTTTCGAGGGACCATGAAAATAAAACGTACAACACGGGAAAACGGAAATCCGGGAATGAATGAAAACCATCAACAATTTGGCTAAACATCACAAAAATGAAGTATGTATAATTATAATCTTACAAAAACTCCTAAACCAAACCAAACCAAACCACAGCCCCAGAGGGACTTTGCCTACCAAGCGACCGCTGCTCAGCCCAAAGGCCTCCAGATTACGAGGTGCGCATGGTCAGTGCGACGAATCCTCTCGGCCGATATTCCTGGCTCTGTAGATCGGGGTCGCCATCTCACCATTAGATAGCTCCACAATTAAAGGTAATCACGTAGGCTGAGTGGACCTAGAACCAGACTTATATCCAGGTTAAATTGCCTGACCTGGTCGCAATCAAACTCGGGCCCTCTGGATGAGAGGCGGGCATGTTAGACCGCGAAACCGCATTAATTACTGGTACGCGAGTTCAAAATCTCGATACTTTATATTCAATTTTACAGGAGAATCTTTGACAGTTTCCCATGAAAACTTCTTTCAGCTCAGCAACTTTGATTAGGCTAGCCAAACTATTCGAAAAATCTAATAACGCCAAGCCAAACGACAATCGACCCCAAGTAGTTTGTAATTCTCTCATCTAATAAAATAAGGCACATTAGATACAAAAACACCCAAAATGATGGCGAAATCCGTTCACTTCTTAATCTTTCATCGTAATTTGGTCTCCGGTATACTGTTCGTTGCGAGGTGGTCTCGCTAACAAAATCATGTACGATAATATCAAAAATACTGAATTTGTGTTAAGGAGCAGTTTCGATTCCTGCCTGAAAGCCCAGTTACTCTGCAGTGCCCTGAGCAAAGTGCCGCAAACCTCTTCGGCAGTACCATCGAAAAATGTAAAAATATATACATCTAACCCTGGACATAATATAGACGTTTTATAAGTGCGAACATTTGACGAAACTCGTTCCGTCTTCAAGCAGAGCTGTCAAAATGCACCGTGTCTCCTTGCAATTGTTGTGGCCAGTCTCTGCTTTATGATTTTCCGAGATTCTCTAAACAATACCACTCGAATGCGATGCTAAGATGGTCCCTTATGCAAGTTCACCGCCGATCGCTTTTCCAGTACCGGTACAGTACTTGCTTTAATTATCGCAGTGACGGGGCGTTAACGCCAAGATCCATAAATATGCCATAGCCATACTTTCGTGAGATACAGTTTATTAAAAAACGATTGATCGAGGATTTAGCATTGATGGGACTGGAATTTCTGGACAGTTGATCCGGGAAATCGTTTGTTTGAGGAACGGATAATGCGGGACTTTTACAACGTGATTTAATTACGATGCTCGCGGGACCACGTAATTTGAACGCACATTCCGGGAAAACGTATTTTCCGGGAACGGATAATCGAGGTTCCACTGTACATGTTTCATCATTTCTGCTTCTGATCAATTGTGACAAGACCTTTTATTTAAATTTAGAATCTTCCTACTCTAAGTAAAACTCACGACTTTCAAGATTCCATCTTGAGTAAAATAATTAAGTGTCGTTCTAATTGTGACTATCATATTTACAGAGAAACTCTGTGTGTGGTTTCGACCTTTGTATAACACTTCATTTATGACAGGACGTCCTCGGACACTCCCGGCACTAAAAGCCATACGCCATTTCATATGACAGGACTTTTTATTTATTAAGGACCTTACAATTCTAAGTCGAACTCAATACTTTCAAAGTTCTAACTTGAGTGAAAGGAATTATACTGTGTTAAGTGGTGTTGTAATCGTAACTTCAAGATTTTGAAATTGTGATTTTTTGAAGTTTTATTCTCCAGATACTTTCAGAGGCATCAGAAGTCCCATATTAAGAATGTTTATATGTGCATTGATTTAATGATATGTATATTTATGATCTGCCTGCTGTCATTTCTTGATGGATACAGTACTTTTGCATCCATCTCCTGGCACAGGCCAGAGTAAAGTGTAGCTTCCACGAAGTCCCAGTCAACATCCATGGCTGTGACAACATGGAAGTTGCTGGGGTATGGGTAGTGCTGAGTAATGACATTCAGAGCATGACTAGTGCATCTGAGTGTTATGAAAGGTGCTGCTCATAGGGTCAGTCGTGCTGCAATAGTACTTCCTGATCCAGTGAGGAAAGCAATGGCAAACTACCTCACTCCTCATCTTGCCTAGTACGCCTCATTTTGGTGCTGCCATTGGTTTTTGGGGTTTCCTTATAACCGCATAACCTTTGGTGGTGCTATTTGAGGATCCAACCAGCCTCTGGGCTGATGACCTAACAGACAGACATATTTATGATTGGCTGTTCTAATATTTGGTTGAAGATGACTCTCACCAGTGTCAAAACTAGTTCCAAGTAAATGTTATAAATTATTTAGTTTAATATTAGTATTGAAAAGGTGGATTTTTAATTTTACTTATCTATTATTCTCAGTTCAATACTAACTTCAAAATGAAATTTAAATAATAATAATAATAATAATAATAATAATAATAATAATAATAATAATAATAATGCCACAGTACCATACACAAAAACCAATGTAAAAGTCAATTAAGGACTAGTGTACATGTTGACTGATTCTGTGAAGTCCATTGTATCTCTGTCCCAAATTACCATAGATAACAACACGAGAATACATTCCAGATCCAGGTCAAACAGGAAAGAGGGTGAAAAAACAGCTGCCTACCTTGTTCAGGGACACTGCTTCCATCAAGAGTCAAAGCAGTGTTTTCTTCAGATTTAAGCATCTTTCTATCACTGTTATAACTGTTAGAACTTTTACTTCTCTCCAATATCTGCACAGAGCTGTGATCTTTATTTTCCTTAAGATCATCTGCGGTGTCATCTAAAGTGATGACAGAAATTGAGCCTCGACCATCCTGAGAAGTGGTGCCGATGATCTGAGCAGACTGAGAATCTTCCACTCTCTTGATCTCACTTGGTCTACTCTCAAAGCAATTTGATGTATCTTTTAGAATATTCGGCTTAGGTTTATAGGCCATTATGTTGCTAGCAATTGTGCGTGGCGAATCTTCAGCCAACATCTCGTAAATTGCTGTGAGACTAGGGGAGCCTGATAAGGTTTCTTCTTTAGATTCATCTGCATTGCTATCAATTCGGATATCTGCAAAAGAAAAAACAAATTACAATCATTAACATACACACACAATCCAAAATAATGACTGCTTTAATTGAACTATTTGTTTCAAATATGATGTAGAATACCTCCTCAACCCACTCTGTTGGCGAGCACAGCAACCCTGCATTGCTATGCTCGACACACTCCCACAGAACTTAACTGAGAGACATGGAGACACTTCCATATGGGGTTACTAGAGTATGTACAGTATACTGACTTCAGGAACCACTAAGCAGCAGCTACCCCTGACATAGTGTCACATGTCATCATAATGTCCTCTTTCACAACTTTCGATAACTTTATATCACTTGGTTGCTCTGTACTTTTCCCCACATTCCTTACTGTGTTACAGACATTTTGGCAGTTGACTAGCCTGTGGGACATTTAAGCAGGTCTATCTACTTGTTAGGGTCTGACTTCACCCCAAAGTTTAGTTCACTTAAATGCTCACATTCTAGTGAAGTAAACACATTTTCAGTCTGACACTCACTGTTACCTTAACATTTTCTCTCCAGCAAGTCCAAGTTCAACTGTGCTTCATGAAGATCGTCTATTATTCGATTTCTTAGGCCGAATGACCCAATGCTGGCTCGAAACATGTCTATTTATGTGTGAACTTTACTCTTAATTGGACATAAACACGTAGTATTGACTAGGAGGATTAAAATAGGTTTTGTACAATTTTGTAAGATCAACAGTCAATATGGATTCAACAATACGATTCAGTGTTTGTAATGAATTTCCAAGCACAAAATGCCATCTTCGCAGTGGAGGGCATGTCCATTCACATTCTGTTCATGAGCAGCGTTCTGAATGTCTGTGTTCCTGATATAGTTCAGTCAGGTCAGCCCAAGTGACCAGCGAAGCACGCGCATTTCCATAACACTCACAGTAGCTGGTGGTTCCATACGTCTGTGGTCTGCATTCTGCCTTTCTAAGGTACAGTCCTACTCCGTGTGAATCCTGTACTTGAATACTTTGGTGAACTACTGGAGTTCCGAGGTGATTTTATCTATGCATAAGATGAATGAAAGGTGTACACCAATTCCAATTGAGAAGAGGGGCAGCAGGCGACACTTCAGAGCCGCCATTTGATCAGAGTGAATGCCTGAGCAACTACATCCCTTCAGAAATCCACATCTCAGCTTGTCAGCCTGAATATCATGAGAAGATTGGTTTCTGGAGTATCATAACATTGGCAATGGTCGGTCTGGGACATGCATCTCTTGTACGAAAGCAAGTGTTCTCCGAGCATTAATAATTGGTAAAACGTGTCGTGACCTCATGACGATTTGAAAAAACTTGTTGCAAGCGAAAAATGTTCAGTTAATTGTCTCACTAATGATGGGGAGAGTGGGGATAGAACATCTGCACAAAAGAAGGGTGAGAAACAGGGCATCTCTTGTCCAACCCTTTACTGCATGTAACTTTTAACCTGTATAAATGGAAACAGATTGTGGAAAGAGCTACTTTTACAGTCAATTAAACACAGATACCAGTGATGCCTTTTTTAAATAACATATGACAAAACATTCCTAGAACCAAAGATACACTTTATACCCTGTCAATAACAGGAGTACCTCTGGCTCAACCTCTAAGACATTACCGACCTTGCGCCTTGCAATACGTACCCATGGCCAGTAGGCAGTAATGTTCGGTCTTTGAATGTTAAAAGCTTAGCATAAAATAATGAAAAATCGTATATATACCCCATTATGGCAATCCACATTACATACGAGTGTTAAGCTATTAGCCCCAGTTAAGAATTGCTGGTAGATCTAAAACACTGAACTTAAATTGAACATGAAAGCTTGAAATTTTCTTCACCACACAAAAACGAAAAATAATTCATGCAGTAAAGGTTAATAACAAACCGGCTCTTTGTACGCAGCATTCTGCGCCCAGACAGATACGTCAATCCATGAGACAAAGCCTCAGAAGAGCTACCAGATTCCTTGGCCCTGTTCCGTAATGACCAGCTCCTAACCTCAGGAGGCAGAGTTCAGAGTGTAATCCAACAAGCAGGAGAAATAGAGAGTTTGAGACACGTGGTCAGTGTATCATGCTCTGAAGTCCTCGCAGACAATGAATGATACCTTGGATCGAGTTCAACATAATTATGACAATTTATACTGCCAGAGACTTCAATCTTGAAATTGCTTGGTCGAGAAATGCCGCCCCAGTGCCAAACAGTTTCCTCTCAACTTTCTATGTTATTTTTCTCCATCAGTGTTTGAAGGTACTTGCATTACTCAAAATTCCCTTTCTATACTAGATAAATTCCTTACTAACTCCCAATCACCTGTCCAGTCCCTAGATGTAATTCCTGGATTTTGTGATCACCAAGCAATATTTACAACTTTAGCCTACAGGAAAACCTTCCCCAAACTTCAGCCGAGAACAATATGCATATTTTTTCCGACACTAACTGGAACAATCTTTCTTCACTACTATTGAAAAAATCTTCCTTTTCCCTTAACGTCCACCAGCAATAGAAATATCAGTAAGACCTGGCAAAACTGGAAAGAAAAATAATCCTTCAAACTAGGAGAATACCAAGGCGGATTCAGAAAAGGGCATTCTTGTATTGAACAGATACTCTAAACATATCATCGTCTTTGTTTTCACTTGACAGACCTAGTGCAAGAACTAGGACTGGACCCATAAGCACACTTTAAATAACACAAGGTCACGAGTGAAGTTCAGAGGAACATTCTCAGAAAATTTTGTATCAATACAGGGGTAAGACAAGACCTCTAATTGTGCACTGGAAAAGGTACGAGGGCGGAACAATATAAACAGGGATTGCCTTCTTCTTCTTCTTCTCTTCTTCTTTTAGGCCTACGATGGACCACATGGTTCTTAACTCTGGTAAGCTCTTTTCTTCCTCTTAGCCCAGTATTCTTTCATTCTAGAGCTATGGATGTCTTTTCTTTCTTTCTTTCTTTCTTTCTTTCTTTCTTTCTTTCTTTCTTTCTTTCTTGAGTCCTGGATGCAGTGGATGCAGTGATTTAGTTGTTAGAGACTGGAGAGAGATGTCTTGACTAACTTTCTAAATTTATCTCGGTTGTAAATGTCCATGTGATCAATGTTTAGGTATTGTAGGTCTTTCCGTACTAAATTCGTCCATTTGGCATTTGTTTATTTATTTATTTTTTATTTATTTTATTTACTTTATTTTCCCCATTGGATTGGTATGTTTTTGATGCTGTCCTGATAGAGAGTAGAGGGACATGTCCGGAGCCAGTTGCATATGAACTCTCCTACACTTGCATCATCAATGAACCGCTGTCCTCCTAGGTCTTGTTTAAGTGGTCCAAACAAGTGGTAGTCCCAGGGCAATAAATCTTGACTGTATGGAGGGTGTTCCAGAGGTGTCCAGTGAATTTTCTCCAGTTTTTCCCTGCGTTAAAGCGGCAGTGTGCGGCCTTGCATTGTCATGGAGAAGAATACCAACATAAACGGTCCGTTATTGGACATTATAAATTTTCCAGCTAACTCATTCCTGGTTGCCAGCGTTTCACCCCCATATGCTAGCCATGCATCTTGGTGGGTGTGCTAGGTACCAACTGATGAGCCCAACCTAGCACACAGGGGTGAAACGCTGGCAACCAGGAATGAGTTAGCTGGAAAATTTATAATGTCCAATAACGGACCATTTATATTGGTATTATAAATTTACTCATTCAGGACAAATATTTCAGATTCCCTATGGGAATCAACATCTATATCACATGGAGAAGAATGATATTTCGGATCGGTTGCCGGCGCCGCTTTTCGCAAAGCGCAGCTTTTGCTACATCCTAAAGGCAACAGTAATACACTGCATTAATTGTCCATTGTCCGCGAAGAAAATGCACCAGCAAAACGCCTGCGGAGTCCCAGAAAAGGGTTGCAAACACCATTCCAGCAGATGGGCATTTTGGTCTTGACCGGACTTGCTTCGTCTCTTCGCCACCACTCCATGCTTGCTTGCTTGCTTGCTTTGACTCCGGGGTGTAATGATACACCGAAGTTTCATCTCAAGTCACAATACGACGCAAGAAATCCTCTCCTTCCCCTCGTAGTGACAAAATTCCTAGTGTAAAGTTTTTTGTAGCTGGCTGAGGAGATGAGGAAACCACCTGGCAGACAATTTTCTAAAATGGAGTTCACCTCGGATGATGGCTTGAACACTTCCGTGACGCATTTCTACAGCTAACACAATGTGAAATTTTTAATCACCGATCTTTACTAATAATGTCACGAACTGCAACAATGTTGTCTACAGTGATGCTCAATCTCCTTTCATGAGGTTCAATTCCCACAGCTTCTCTTCCTGCCAAAAACCTTTTAGCCCACTCATACACTCGAGTCAGCTCTGTGCATGGAGCTGTCTCAAAATTTTGGAAGTATACCTGCCAACTTTGCTAATGACCTATCAGTAAAATCCCCATCCATCAAAATAAGTGGAAACGCAATGCACCAAAATGCGGTAAAAAAACCCAACAAAATTCATGTATTTTCTTACTTCAGATATTTAAGAGTTAAACAGCATTAATATAAAACACTACATGATATAACGGATAAAATATTTTCACCTCAAAAACGAACACAAATATCTTTAAAATGCATCAATGAAATCTAACACAATGTAATTTGTTTCTGCGCTCAACTAATTAAAACTTCAAAATCTTTTTTTCTTCAAGTGGAGGTGTTGACTCACTATTTAAGACAGATCGTAAGACTAGAAGCTCAGAAGCTGATTAGCATTTATTCTACTTTAGAATTAACCAAGTAGCTTCAGTAAAGAGAAGTGGTTGAAGCTCTTGTGTAGTATTAGATGTAACAAAGTAGTGAACAAAGCTTCATTTATCTTCGTAACTAAAAACCCCATAATATCACGTGTGAACGGAACTAAATTCACATTCCGTAAATATCAAGTGTCATGTTACAATAGCGTGTGAATGGAACTAAATTCATGTCTGTACTTAACATGTTGTTAGTCTCACCGACTCGCAAATAATTCTGACAATAGTAGGACGTAACAAAACTTGTTATGTATGTTGTGCCCTCTTACTTCATGTACTGTGAAACACACAAGTGAATTACTACTTTGAATTTATTTAAAACCGTGCCCAGTGAAATTTTCAACACTGTGCCAAGTGAAATTTTTCTTTAGAAAATCTTTAAAAACTGCGTCAAGTGAATTTTGCTTTTGAGTCTGTGTTTCATCCTATTAACATTCAAACTGCAGAATAATCTTATTTTCATAAGTGCAGTTATAGTGAAGAAATGTTCGTGTGATAGATTCACAGACAGTTCCTTTCCTCGCCGCTAGAGGGGGGCTTCATTCATTCCATTCCTGACCCGGTCAAATGACTGGAAACAGGCTGTGGATTTTCAAGAGGTGTTCAATCTTTTTAATTAAATATGTTTTCCTTCTACTTATCTATCAACATATTGGAATCCTTCGTGAGTTATGTATATTAGCAGCTAAAATAAGTGTAGTAGCCTTAACTCCAATTTTTATTAATCACGAGGTAATAGCATATTACAATACCTTCATGTGAATATTTTATGTGGTAGAACATGTATGGTTAACAAACAAAAAAAATGAGTACTTTAAAATACTGCTAGTAGGTCCTTTCTGTGTGGTCTGAAACCAGACTGGCGTGTATACATACAAGTGCAAGCTCATTGCACTAGGTTTGCTGCACCTAGCTTACTATACAGCCATCCTGGGAGAACACACAGCCAAAATACCTACCTGAAATTATCTGCCTGTTCCAGTTTTGTATTCCCAACCTGACATTCAGTACTCTTTTAGGTGTCTGCCATCTCTTTGACATGAAAATTAGTCTTTTCAAGACGAATCTCATTGCACCTTGCACTGTTTTAGCAGAACAAGTTGCCTGCATAGGGCAAACTGCTCACTACATTTCTACCTAACTGAATCCCTCCCTGCCACTTTATACCTTTCTAACTTAGCCTTTATCTTCTCATTCCAAGTACTCTCCTGCCATTGATCAAAACTGTTTGCACCAGCGAACAATCTCCCTACTTCCATGTTTGTTACTTATAACTTATTAATAACATATACTGAGGGTGTCATGGCAGACCCATTCTCTTGTTTCTTGTGCTGTAGATCTATGTAAACAATGAAAAACAAAGGTGAAAGATTCAATAGCAATTATTTTGAAAGGTGTTTCTACCAGTGTTTTGTAGATTTTAATCTATAAAATAAAAAACTGCACTTTATGTGATTTAATATTAAGGGAATATGATGGCTGAAAATCAATTTATTAAAAATATATTTATATGACAGTTACATGCTTGTAATAAAAGGTTTAGTTGGTGTGAGGTACTGTTTTGTGGACCATGGCATATGTTCAAAAACATGTTCCCCTAATTTTTTTGAACTATGTAATTTAAGAAAAGACTAGGTGATAGGAAATTTACCACTTTCTAGTGTAGACAGCCATAGTATTTAGTTGTTAGAGAGGCATACTCTTCACTTCTGAAATAGAAGGCAAGGTGCTTGCTATTAGCACCTATTATTGTTTTGCAGTGTTTGGTAGTCATTTTTGGTGAAAATGAAGGCAAAGTTTTCATTTTCCTTCTACTGATTCATAAAGAAAGTATTTCAGGATGGATAGGCTTGGTAGTGTTCACATGACTAAAGAAGATACGTATCAACAATATACAGAAAGGCAAAATCATCACCGAGGTAGGAAAGAGAGTCCTACCACTCTTTTGTGGAAAAATTTGTCACTCTGTACCAAGGAGTTTACCAGTAACTGGGAGAGAAGTGCAGGATTTAGATTAATTGGTTTATTATTGCCAAGTGAGCAATTAGATCAACTTGCCAGTGCAAAGTTTGGGGAGATAGAAGTTTACGCATAGTGAAGAGGGTAATAAACAAGACGATGGTAGTTTACACATAGTGATGACAGTAATAAACAAGACCTTATGTGTAATCTACATGTAGTCCTGGTAAGTATCAGTCTATTACACTGCCAATTTACTCATAAGAACAATATTCCAGAAGCTTTTCCTTAAGTTATCAAGCCAGTGTACAGGGCACTAGCCTTACTTGAACTCCTCAAAAAATGTACACATATGTGAATACAAAGAACCCAAATGAGAATTTAAATTTTCTACTTAGGAAGAGACGCCCATAGACAACCTTTCTTCACAGCCATTTGGTAAAAGTAGCCGCCTTTGAAGCTGCTGTAGTCTTCATTGATGTAAATACAGGATTGTCAATCTTGCAAAGTTTGGATTTGGATCTGGATTCTTTGCACAGAAGACAGTACGGAAATTCAGCAACATGCTTGTCAGGAAAGCGATATACTAATATTCTGAACTTGGCACAATAACAAAGAAGAGGAGAGGCAACAAGAGATTTGCAGAGGATCATGAGGGAGAGAAAAAGTACAGTTACAGGGGATACTGAACAGTGAAAGGAACTTTTCCTTTGTGACGTGCGCTTCGAGAGTTTGTATATTTGGCCTTCAAGTAAATTCTGGATCATTTAAAATTGTATTAAATATTATTGTCTAAAATTGTGGTACACCCTGTACCACACGTGTAGATTTTTCTTGGACTTGCACTAGATACAAGCTTTGAGATGTTTCCTAACAAGCATTCAATTAAGCATTTAAATTTGATTGGTTTAAATAAATCAAAAGGTAACTCCTGTGTGGTCATTGGTCATTAATTTTGCTGTGCCATTTCTGGTTACACCATCCAGCACGGGCTACTTTCGGGAAACGCATCGCAGAGTGTCTGAATACTGTGTTCGGCATCACGCAGAGTGGACGTGATGTCCAGGAGCTCGGTGCTCCATGGGAGATCTGCCTTCTCTTGGGGCAAGCAAATCTTAACTTCCCTAATATAACTTTATTTTATTTTATTTTATTTCAAGTCTTAATTTGTCACAGGATTTTGCTATCAGAAATCAACTGTAATTACGACAGTGTAAAGAGGCCTTACATCAATCTTCATGCTGCCAAGAGGCAAGTTTTCTCTAACCGTTTTGTAACTTCAATTAATTTCTTATTAAGCTTGACCTCAGTAATTCTCATTTAATTTTCCTATGACCTGTATTTCATTTCTTTGGTGAAGGTGGTCACTTCACGTAAAGATTAGTACTGGCAAGATTGTAAGATGCAACTTAATTACATCAGGGTTTGTTTTTCTATTTTGTGTTTATGTTACCGGTAGCGTTCCTTAGTTCCTTTTTTCAATGTTTTAATAATAAATAAGTATTTACTATAATAAAATTATTCTTTGGTCGAAGTATCAACCACAAATATTCTTCAATCCACAACCTTGTACGGTTCCTTCCGCCGACCACATCCTGCTGTTAGTTTCTGTGTATTTTACCTTGTTTAATTTTGATTTTATGACATGGCTTTAAAATTTATACTTGTATTTAATGTCTAAATGTTTCTCTTTATAAGTGCATTATTATTGAAGCCCCAAATTCTGCTATATCCTTGTTTTCCTCAATTTTACAATATTCAAAACACATGTACATTTTTTTCTCTTTCAAAATTATTTACAGGATTGTAATGAAAACACCCTATTTCAACATCAGGTAATGTAAATTTTAACTGGGAAGCATTTCCTGTATGTCTTATTTTGGTCTCACCAAGTGATATGAAGAAAAAACAAGAATAATAATATAATAAGCACCTCAGAATATCATTTGAAAAGACAGTAATTACATCCCAAGAACCAGCATCATTTAAAAAAAATAAGCATAAATGGTAATAAAGTCTTATAGCTGAAGTACAATGAGCCACTCTTGCAAGGCTTCTGCAATTTTCTCCCAGTCTTCTTTTGGGAAATCTAGAGAAATGAATTTCATTTTATGGGTCCGTATTGAACTTTGATTCGACCAAATTAAAATAATAAGCAAGTTATTCCACCTTTTCAATACAAATAAACATTTGATAGGATTATTTTCGACCTATTTAAAGGTCATCTTCAGCCATATCGTGTGTACAACAGAGTATTTGAAACACACTGGTTTTAAAGATGGTCTTAAAACATTGAAGTTTGACACTATCAAAAACAGTTTTTAGAATTTCCTGAAAACACTTTTGTTGTAAGAAATTAGTTCACTTAGCTGTAGGAATATACAACAAGAAGAAGAATAAGAATAAGAATAATAATAATAATAATAAGAAGAAGAAGCAGTCTTATAATATTCTTTGTAGTATTCTAGAGCTTAGTTATAAATCAAAATTCACAGTCTTTACGAGATGTGGAAATGGGCACATGCATAGTGTTGTTGTGGTCGAGGAAAAAAAGTCTTTTGATATTCTTCTTTGACTGCAAAGCGTAGATACAACTTAAAATCATTCACAATCTTGATGAGATGTAGAGTTGAGCATATATGCAAAGTATTGCCTTGGGTAAAATGTGAAACGAACAAATATATTATTGCAGTGGAAAGGAAATTCAATAGAGTTGTGTATAAAGAAAACAACGTAAAAAATATTGAAGGTATCGACAGAGATTAATGACTAAAAATGAAGGTCAAAAGGCACTTCAAGATATGAATTAAGTTAAAAAAATTATTCTTTGTATTAAAATGGTGGAATCAATTCTCATCTAATGTTGATATAAAGAAACGAAAAATAAATTAGAAAAATGTAGGAAATATTGTACCTTTTTAACGTTGCTTGACAAGATTGGGAGATCTTTTTAATGTCACCAACTTCTCATTCAATTGTATCATATTTTCTTCACAATAATATAATCATTTAGATTTACAATATGAGATAAGGTCAAACATTCCTTTCTTTATATGGAGAAATCATATAGTAACCAACTTGTAACCACAACCTTATCAGAAAAGGGGGGGCGAGGTCTTGCATATGAATTAAGAATTCTTTGTATGTAACAACAATCTCCAAGGAATTAGCATCGAGAAAAAGATAATACATGGGCAAAGAAGTACTTTTGCCAAAAGATGAACCGTGAAATACAGAGGTTATAGGGAAGTGAGGGAAGCTAAAGGTTCCCATAGTTACACAAAAGAAATATATATACATACTCCCAGAGCCTCATCGAACCATTTCTTTTTCTTACTAACTCCTTTTGGTATCACTTTCACCGCTACTGTTGTCGTGATTTGTTTCGCGTTATTCCACATTCGTTCACAAACTTAGTCATTTCTTTTATCAATGTCTTCTGTAAGATCTTCTCCCAGAATATCAAATCTGTTTGCAATTTCCACATTATACTTTAATCTTTCATCCTCC
Organism: Anabrus simplex; assembly: GCF_040414725.1. NCBI lineage: Eukaryota > Metazoa > Arthropoda > Insecta > Orthoptera > Tettigoniidae > Anabrus > Anabrus simplex. Next base: position 1,941,414 of record NC_090271.1, read on the forward strand.
TGCTCCAGTTTCTCAGTGTCAACTTTTCATCTTTCCTCAGTCTGTGACTCAAAAGAGGTTTTCAATTTAATTTTAACAGTAGCAATTATCATATTGTGATCAGATCTATTTCAGCTCTCTGTAAGCTAAGATATCAGTTATGGAACTTTTATGCCTGTTCTCAATTAGTACAGGACCTATCTGATTGGCAGTCTTACCGTCACACGAATACCATGTTTTCTTACGTGTTTATGTAGGAAAGTGGTACTCTGCACATTCATGTTTGTGGATGCAGCGAAACTGATTAGTCTAATGGCATTACCATTGCTTTCATCATGCAGACTTTCGCTTCCTATTATTGGCCCGAAAAGTTCTTCCTTCCCATCTTTTCCATCAAAATCTCCCAAAATCATTTTTACATGAAGTTTGGGTAATTTATTCCACAGTTCTAACAAATCCTCATCAAAGGAGTCTTTAACATGAACATCCATGTCGTTTGTGGGGGCATGGCAGTTCCCCAGTGATATGTTACACCATTTAGAACGTACCTTCAAATAGCATAGTCTTTCATTCACATGTTCGAAGGACAGCACTGACGATACGAGTGAATTTCAGACACAAAATGCAGTATCAAATTCGTGGACTCCAGCTTCTTTACCACTCTTAAAAAGTGTATACTTCTCCATGTCCTGAATACCATTACCTAATAATCTAGTCCCCTGAATTGCAGCAATTCCCACTCTATACTTCTCCAGCTGTTGACAGAGGATTTTGAAGGATACAGGTGTATACAGGATTATTACATTCCAAGTTCCTATTCATAAAGCCGATTTCCATTGCAGGGTTGTCATATTTTGATATCCATTCTTATTCATCCGAGGCAAATGTGAGATATTCGTAACAACTCTTTTTTTGCTTTGCTTTAATGCAATAGAGCCATTAACCCTATGTGCAACCACCAACCTGGGGACCAGAGACTTTTCTGTCAGGGTTAGCATACCTTAGCCAAGTAGTCCCAATTTTAAGGCACTAGGTACTCGCCCTCACCCCTTCTATTACAATAGGATTTGCTGGTTATAATTTATAGCACGTGGTCCATCAGCCAAATATTTGAGTTTTAGCAGGTACATGGGTGCAACCTCCCAAGGTTCTCAACCAGCCGATACTTGGGATACCCTTTCAGATCTTTAATGGAGTGGTTTGCCGTTCCCTTCCCCATCCTATGCCGTTGGCCATCTAGTGACTCTTCCGTCTTTAGGAGCAGTTTCTCACTCCGAGGGCAAGAGAGTGCCCTTCCTTCTACCCGCTCATCCACCTTCCTCGGACGCCATTGGCATTTGGTAGAAGGTGGTCTCCTTACACCAGGAGATACTTGGTCCCTGCATTCGTTAGCCGTCTGTATGTAATATATACTGTACATACAACCGTTGCCCCCTCTCTACCACGGGGAGGTGAATGTCACCATTTCACAGTCGCTGAAACCGAGACAAAAAGGTATTTTCCAGTTTCTCTAGTTCTTTAGAGAGTTCAGAATCATTCATAGTACCCAAAAATGCAGTGTTCTTCAAAAGGTGCCTAATCTGCAGTCCATTGAATATCCTAGCTTCGGACAGGAGTGAAAATCTTCTATTTAAATACTCCATACAGTGCTACATTTTTTTAAATTACAAATTGCTTAGCGATCCCAAGCCGGCCCCTGTTGTGTAGGGGTAGCGTGCCTGCCTCTTACCCGGAGGCCCCGGGTTCGATTCCTGGCCAGGTCATGGATTTTTACCTGGACCTGAGGGCTGGTTTGAGGTCCACTCAGCCTACGTGATTACAATTGAGGAGCTATATGACGGTGAGATAGCGGCCCCAGTCTAGAAAGCCAAGAATAACGGCAGAGAGGGTTCGTCGCGCTGACCACATGACACCTGGTAATCTGCAGGCCTTCGGCCTGAGCAGCGGTTGATTGGTAGGCCAAGGCCCTTCAAGGGCTGTAGTGCCATGGGGTTTGGTTTTAGTGATCCCAAGTTTGAGATGCAAAGGAAGAAGTACTGCTGGTACCTTTTCTTTTTTTTAGGGTCAACCAGAGTAGCACAAATTACAGTTTTCTCATCAAGAGTAAAATTTTCTCCCTTAGGGCACTCTTTTGTTATCCAATGTTTATCCCTACTTCTACAATCCCAATGACACAAAAAGCAAGCAAATTTTGTGTTACCTGCTTGCTGACCTAGCAAGATAGTGGTTGCCTTTACGTCTCCACACTGTGTTCCTGGTAGTTAATTTTTCTACTATCAACTGAAGTTCGTAAGTTTCTTTGAGAAAAACAGAATACCTAACAGGAATCTAAGGAAATTCACCAACTGAAGACTATGGTGGTACTATGTTAAGATATATTTATATAAGGGCTGTGCTTATTTTAACGTCTTTTCTTTCGCCTCTTCTTAGCCAAGCTCCCCCAGGGTCACCATGTTGATGGCAAGCTTAGTGCGGACACCAAGACAATGTAGGTCACTGAGCACCACAACTCCTGACCTCAAACTATCCTCTAAACCCAGCCTCCAAGTAGCTTGATTACAGGAGCACGCCACAACTCCCACGACTACTTTTTGTCAGGTCAGGTACATCCTGCTACCGTGTGCGACAGTAGACTGTACTACCTGCGAGTGTCTGGCCGAGGGTTGGGCGGTTGTTACCAAACCTGACAAACTAAGGGAGAACCAATAGCTATGGGCAGAGAAGTTCACCCTTAGGGGGCTTGTTGAAGCCATTATGTAGGAAATGACACATACATTCAACTGGAAGCTGCTGCCTTGCAGATGTGGCAGGGGACTGCTAAAGGCTAAGGGAGATAACCCTGACAGAAAATCTTCTCTAACGTCAGGCCTAGAGAGTGTAATCCCTTTCAACACTTATACGAGCCTCGGATGCAAACAAAGAACTCGGAGTAGCCAACAGCACCCGCAGACCCACGCCAGGTATGATGGCTTACAGCCTGATGATAGGCCAGGCCTTGCGATTGTGCAACAACTCAAGAGAAGACAAAACACTCGAATAGGAACAATTAGTGTACTGAGTTTGACTGGAAAATGTGGAGTTAGTGGATATCATGGAGAGAAGAAAAATATCAATCCTAGGACTGAGTGAAACTAACTGGCAAGGTAAAGGGAAGAAAGAGTTGAGGAAAAGGTGGTGGTGGTGGTGGTGGTGGTGGTGGTGGTGATTATTGTTTTAAAAGGAAGTACAACTGGGCAACCATCCTCTATATAACACTAATCAGAGAGGAAAAATGGAAGGGGTCCGACACTTCGAAAAATGAAGGTATCGGCCAAAGGAAGACAAGGGCCACGAAGGGCATGAAAATGAAAGACTCCCTAGGCCTCCATACATAATACCGTCTGGGTCTGAAAAGAACAAGAGTTGACCAAGGAAGGTCGGATAGGATAGACGAAAGTGAGGAGCCTGGCACAAATAAGTGGAAGCAATGCCAAAACTAAGCTGAGGGCCCCGTGGTCGCCAACCCACGCTCCAAAGTTCAGAGTCCCTGAGGCCCCTTTTAGTCGCCTCTTACAACAGGCAGGGGATAGCGTGGATGTTATTCTACCACCCCCACCCACAGGGGGTAGTTGAGGAAAAACTATATCCTCTACTGTAAAGTAACAACAGAGAGATGACAAATGGGGTAGGATTGATATCGTATGCAGAGTTAGACGGTATTACAGAGTTTTTGTACATCAATGAGAGGATTATAAAGGCAACAGTCCACGTTGGGAAAGAGAAGCTGACATTGGTGCAAGTGTATAACCCTCACACGGGTTGCAATCAAGATGAAAAGAAGAAGTTTCATTATTTATGAGATCATCAGTGAAGAGAAGGCAATCGTCAAGTCAGTCACAAGATTACCTGTTACAGCTGGGATGGAAAGAGCAAGACAGTCATTGACTATGTCGTTACAGATAAAGAAAGAAGTATACTTATGACTGATGTCAAGGTGATTCCAAGTGAGAACCTCAATAGCAACCACCGGTAATTTGTAGCAGACCTGAAAGACATTGATGCACCAAAGATAACAACCAGGAAATTACCTAAGATTAAGGTGTGGGAACTTAAACAGATTGGAAAAAAGGACAGACTATCAGGCCTGTATAAGAGGACAACTGCCTACAGAAGAAGTAGAGAGTGGTGAGGCAGAGAGGACAAGATTTAAAAACACATTGATAAAAGAAGCAACAGAGGTTTGCGGGAAGACAAGTGCGAGAGTAAGGGAAAAAGAGACACCCTGGTGGAATGAGAGAGTAAGTTCCTCAATAAAGGAAAGGAACATGGCACAAAAAGAATGAGACAGAGAGAAATCCAAGCCAGAACAGGTAAGGGATGAGGGGAAATCAGAGACCTTGAGCAAGTTTACCGGGACAAGAATCTGAGTGTTAAAAGAGTAGTAGAAGAGGAGAAGATAAAGTGCTGGGAGAAATTTACTCAAAAACTGAAGAAAGACAGCAGAGGCAATATGAAACTATTGTTCAGAGTGATCAAAAACAAAAGGAATTCAGTTCAAACCATCAAAGCAATTTAGGATCTTAATGGAAACCTGGCCAGGAAAGACGAGGACATCAGAGAAGTTCTGAGGAATCATTTTGATCATCTACTGAACAGGACAGAAGCAGATCAGAGAACAAAAGGACCAACTGATGAAACCTACACAGAGGTATCTCGCATTACATGGGCAGAAACAGAAGCAGCCCTTAAGAAGATGCAGCAAAGGAAATCCCCAGGAATCGGACATGATTAAAGCAGCAGGAGTCCAGGGTTTACAGTGGCTACACAGAGTGCTCAATGCGGTTTGGAAAGATGGCAAGATACCTGCTGAACTGGAGCAAGAGTGTCATTATCCCCCTTTTTAAGAAAGGAAATCGCCAAAAAGCTCCAACTACCAGGGAATAACATTCCTTTCTCATGGGCTTAAATGCGGTTTGGAAAGATGGCAAGATACCTGCTGAACTGGAGCAAGGGTGTCATTATCCCCCTTTTTAAGAAAGGAAATCGCCAAATATGCTCCAACTACCAGGGAATAACACTCCTTTCTCATGGGCTTAAGATTCTTGAGAATATCTTAGAGAGCAGATTGTGAGTCCTCTTAGAGCCACATCTCAAACATCGATATACATAGAATAAGTACATAAAATCTGTAGGTTTTATGGCGAAATGGTTGGAGTTTTCAAAATCAGCACATGAAGCAGCTATCTGCACCAAAACCACGAAATCAATGACAAACTTAAACTCTCTCCCATCATTTGTAGATTTACAGACATTCCGAGGCGTCTGCATACCAAGCCGACCAATCAATGGATTGAACTACAATTCCTTCAAGGAAATATTAAGAAATATAAATAAATATATGTTTTTAATGCTGTAATTGTTAAGATCTTCCTTATGGCTAACTACCTGTCACTATTATAAAAACCCAACGCATACCTGCCAACTTTTAGCAACCAAAAATAGGAAGATTTTTAAATTCTTGGATTTCATCACATATATTCCACCACAGTCTACGTGAATAAAGGTCAGGATAAAAGATATATCTACAGTTACAATGCAAATTGACCATTGAATTTAAAATCTAAAACTTAAAAAAACATAAAAATGGTTATAAGAAAATGTACCTAATCACTCTCATTTATGACACATACGAATTTATGTCACACCGACACACACAACAAAATGCATACGATGGAGAATGCTTTACTACTTTCATCATTAATGAAATATAAACCCAAGATTCTTTAGTGGTTTCTGCTTCAGTTATTTTGATAATGTACCGATTATAGTTCTGAAGATGAACTCACAACATAGCAGTCTAAACTAGTTCCTTTGAATGAAAAATAGTCCTGTCTAAACTGTATCGAAAAGGTGGACCCACTCCCATTCAACACGGATCAAAATGAAATTTGTCACATGCGACAGAAAAGAGCCTAGTGTATGGATGACAGTACTGTAGCTCCACCTGGCTCTCAATGGAACAGATCTTAGAAACAACACTTCACATACCTTCACTTCTTGATTCGTCGATCAGTTGAAGTCTCTGGCGTCCAGAAGCTGGGCTCTTGATATTACTCCCGAAGTTTGGCTGCAACATTACAAAGTAGCATTAGTTTTCAAGTCTCCCATGCTTCAACATCCTACACCGCTACTTTGAGGACAGCACACACTGTTATCACTGCCACACCCAGCGAAATGTATAGACTAGGGATGGCACACCACACAACTTCAATGTTTTTAACATGTAATAAGTATTGGGCATTACCAACTACATTGATATTATAAATTTACTCATTCGGGACAAGTATTTCTATCTCATCGTGTAATAAATATGTCTGAAAACTAGCAACATAGTAGTTTAATATTACGCTTTAATGAAGAAGTGTATCGCAATTCTATAGCCATTTTTAATACATACTTTATTATGTAACATGCAGTATTCTTAAAATTTACCTGTTTTTAAAATGTAATTTTCAGTGATGTTCGCAAAATAAAATAATGAACCATTCCGTCTAATGGATTTATCTGTAATGCAATCTACAGTAAAACCTTGATTATCCATCGCAACAAAAAAATCAAGATTTTTTTAAAAAGCAATATACAGTTGCTCCAAAACAGAATGAGTGTACTCTTGATGTCAATAATAATAATAATAATAATAATAATAATAATAATAATAATGTTATTGGTTTTACATCCCACTAACCACTTTGACAGTTTTCGGAGACTCCCAGGTACCGAAATTTTGTCTTGCAGGAGTTCTTTTTCGTGCCAGTAAATCTACCAACACGAGGCTGACGTATTTGAGCACCTTCATATACCACTGGACTGAGTTAGGATCAAAACTGCCACTCAGCCCGGCTCTTGATACTGTATTCTGTTTTGGAGCGACCGTACACTGACTCATTACAGACCATTATTCTCGTCATTATTCCGTATTGAAAAATAGCTAATCACAAAGTTTACACAAGGAGTAATTTTAATACCACCTATTAAACACAATTTATTCCGCTATTGTGTGGTTAAATACACATAGAAATCACCAGAATTTTAAAGGTACATGTTTCGCCCACTATTTATTGGGCATCATCAGCCTCTTTCAATCTTAAAACACACACTGGTCTAAGGAATCTTAACAATTTACATAAAACGTATTGATGAACATTTACAGGTGTTGATACTGTGGTTGCATAATGATTACAGCACAAAAATATTGAATAAAACAGAGCTTATACTAAAATCAATTGAAAAATTAAAATGTTCATCTAAAAGTAATTGTCACATATTGTCAAAAAAAATCCATATCTGACACTGAAATAGTGGGCGAAACGTGTACCTTTAAAATTCTGGTAATTTCTATGTGTATTTAACTAAACAATAGTGGAATAAATTGTATTGAATAGGTGGTATTAAAATTACTCCTTGTGTAAACTTGGAGATTGTACATTGACTCTCCGACTTCTGAGTCCAGGATCATACATATTTTATTCAACATTATGTTTTGAAAATACGATTCCGATCGTCATTCACATTATTATCTAGTTCCAACCGCCAGATGGTCAACATTATTTTACAGCAATTTTACTAATTGTCTACAACAAACTGCCCCTTTATTTATTTTCTCATACTAATAGTCTTTCAATCTTACTATTGTAAATACTTTCACCAATTGTAAACTTCTTACCCACAGCATTGTTTTTAAAACCATATGTCCTTTTACCATATATTAATTTTCTTTCAAGTCTCTTCAAGACTTTATATAAATTGGTTTTTCTTTTTTTTATGTAAATCAGGTGCCTGATTTTATTTCAAGGTTAAACCCACGGCTGATGATGCCTGTATGTAAAGCGATACATGTACCATTTTAATTAACATGTCAATGTAATTTAAGACTAGGTGGACAAATGAATAAATTGTTATTATTTCAGTCAAATATCAATACAGATCAAAAATGATATTTATCACTTGTAATGTACATTGACTCTCCGACTCCTGAATCCACGATCATAACGTACGTACACGCGCATAGACCGACACTGGAGACATGACATCATACATTTTTTTACTATGTAATTTTATGTAGTGTAGAATTATTCAACTTTTAACTGTTACGAAATAAGAGGGATGCTATTCAAATTCAAGTCACAAACTTTATTATCCATTCCATTGTTGACGAATAATGTACTCTAATGTGCCCTCTCCCAGCCCACGGAGCATAGAGTACGGTATGCTGGTCATTTCTACTTCAGAATGATACCGACAACTTATTTGGTAGCGTGAAACATCTCCAAGTACCATACGTAGATCTTTCATATTGTTCTGTCAAGGTTAAATATTTTCACCACAGAATACTGCATCGTAAATATTTCACAATGCACAGGAATCGGAAACCAGCCTAAACAGTCCGTCATAGTCAACCTCCGCTATTAGTAGACAGGTACGCTAAATTCTGTACTGTAGTGCAAAGTACGAAAAGGTGAGTGTGATTGAGAAAGTTGAACATTTATTTTCCGTTCTAACAGCCGAGAAATGATGAGATTGAAATCTGCAGTAAAAAGAAGACGTGTGGTTTTTTAACCATACAAAATAAAGTTAATATAACAGAAAGGTGAACTAGCCTCAAATTTAGCATCAAAGTTCGGTGTGGGTGTGACAACAGTGCAGGACCTAATAAAGAATAAAGACGAAGTATTGCAGTTTACAGCGAGTTCTGACAGTTCGTATGGACTCGCTAAAAGAAAAACAATGAAAGCATCATCTTTAAAAGGACTGGATGTTGCATTATTCATGTGGTTTCAGCAAAAGAGAGGCGAAGGTGTACCTATTAGGGGTCCTATGATAACAAGGCAGGCACAAGTTTTTTACGAAAAGATGGGGCTCTCAGGGTCCTCACCAGCATCCAATGGTTGGCTACAGAGATTTAAGGACAGACATGGCATTCGAGAATTAAACATCGAAGGAGAAACTAAGCGGTGACAGCAGTGCAGCAGTAAACCTTAAATACGAGTCTAAGCCCATAATTGAGAGATACAATTTCATTCCAAGTCCAGTGCAGCAGTAAACCTTAAATACGAGTCTAAGCCCATAATTGAGAGATACAATTTCATTCCAAGTCAAGTGTATAATGCCAATAAAACTGGACTTTACCAGCTGCTAGCGTTTTACTGGGTGAGCACTTCTGGTAAAGAGAAATCAGCTCCTGGTCACAAATCTAGTAAAGAGCACATTACCATCTTGTGCTGTGCGAACGCTGGTGGCAACCTTAAATTAAAATTAGCTGTTGTTGGTAAAGCAAAAAATCCGCATTCTTTCAAAGGAACAGTGATTATCTCCCAGCAGATTATTGTTTTAAAAATCTACATGGATAACTCGCGATATTTTATTTAAATCTAAGAATTTCATTATTGTCCGTATTGAACTGAGAATGGAGGTGGACCCTTTTAAGTTTCCTATCTTCCATTCGCGATATTTTCACAACTTGGTTCCATCATAAGTTTGTACCGTGGGTTCGAGATTTCTTGACGTCCAAAGGCTTGCCAATAAAGGTCGTCCTTTTTCTTGATAATGCACCCTCTCACCCTGTTGACACAGAGCTAATATCAGAGGATGGAAATATTTTTGTTTCCTATTTGCCACCTAATGTAACTTCATTAATTCAGCAGATGGACCAAGGCGTCACCGCAACCTTTAAGGCGCACTATAAGCGGGAATTGGTAGGCCTCTTACTTTCCGAAGAAACGTCGACGGTTGAGTTCTGGAAAAAGCTCAATCTTAAAGAAGCGCTTTATCTTGCCCAGAAATCATGGGATCTAGTAACCGCTCAGATCATCACTCGATCGTGGAGAAAATTGTACTATATGTTGATGAAGAGCTCGCTGACGATTTTCATGGGTTCACTGGTGATGAAAATGAGGGATAGATGATCAAAGATATCCTGAAGACTATTGAAAATAACATCACATTTTAACTGATGACGAAATAGTAAATAAAAGTGCAAATGAGAACTCTGCAGTCAGCTGCGAACCGACGAGTGAAAGTGAGGGGGGGGGGGGAAGAAGAGTGCGTCACAAACAATCGCGTACCGCTTCAGACCGCACTGCAGTCGGCTGAAACGTTAATAGAATTCTTGGAGCAAGGGGACGATACGGATTCTTCAGACATTCTTGTAATTAGAAAGCTCAGAATGGACATAAAAGAAGAAAATAAGTTGTAGGAGAGTGCAAAAAAATAAAGTAACAGATTATTTTAACGCAGCTTAAATGACACCAGGTAAATTAATTATTTATGGTCTGCTGGTAATTTTGTTTAATATTTAGTATGTATTGTTGTAGCTTTGAATACATTTTGGTTTTAAGGAGGGTTTAATGCACTGCATTTTAAGGTTACACGGTATGTATTTTATGTTTTTTGAAGTCCATTAAAATTAGTAGTATGGATTATCCAGTGTTTTTTTTTATTAACCGTTCACCCCTTCCCGGGCATTAGAACGGATAATTGAGGTTTTACTGTAATACCTAAATGACGTCAGATGATTGGTTTTCAGGATGATTTTACAGGGAAAACCTATGGCACAGTATACTTTAAAAAGTAACAAGACCATAATTCACATGCTAGTCTGTAAAGGTTTGCCATCCCTGGTACAGACCAATCAACGTACGCTCATCCTTCAGACACTAGTTCCTTTGAGTGTTTTTTTTTTTTTTTTTTTTTACGGAAAACCAAAAGATTCAGAATTTTCTTAATACTGTAACAAGTAGGAGTAGACTATATGAGCTAAACAAGTCAAGTGCAGAAATTTAACCGAAGCCATAGCATTTACTAAATCACGGACATTGTAATGAATCACAGCCATTATTTCATCCATTACAATCCAAATTTATGATGTCTTCAAGAGATTTGCAATATCTTCACCAGTGAATTCACCTCTTCAAGTGGTACTCAATGTACATATCGTCCCTTGACAGCAAAAAGGGCCAATGTTACATTTCGTTAATTTTTCAGGAGAAGCAAAAAACATTTCAGGAAATGTTGGTTTATCTTCAGGTAAATAATGATAGTTCATATAAAGCGTGCAACTTTTCTATTTACGTTGATACTATTTTTTTCTGTTATTATTGGGAATAACTGAAATAGATATAAAATACATGTTAAAACTGTGACGTTCGCTCTTTTGCCAGTAAGCCTCCATATTGGAATTAATACCTTGGCCCTTTTGGCAGCAAGTATTTGAATGTCAGTTTTGCTGTGCTGAATCTCAATCTGGAGTAATTATTATTGAAAGAAGTAAAACTGCACACAAATTAAATGGAAATTGGGTAATCAAATCACATCAATGCATTTAATCATTTTAAAATTACCTTACAGCCATAAATATAGATTACACGTAACAAATGATCAAACATGTTAGCAGCGTACTAATACTAAAAGGGTAAAAAAAAAAAGTCTGGGGTGATCTAACTAGAAATTTAAACTACATTACTTGAAATAAAACCAAAATACTCGAGTACAGTGTGTCTGGTGCATTAGGCATGGGCTTCAGACTGATGTATTCATCATAGTAACAAGGAGGAATAACACCTGATGTCTTGATTTATGAATTTCATTTTCCGTATTGACATTTACCAATCTTCATAAAAGGAAAGAAAAATTCCACCTAATCAATACATTTATTTTCTTGCAAAGTATTACAATCTAGGACCGGTTTCGACCCTTCATAGGTCATCTTCAGCTATATCAGAATCACATTTGCATTTCTATCTTATACCTCTGAAAGACCTTCATGATATATTGTTTCATAATTTTCAGTGAAAACTTATCTTAAAAACTTACAAATTTCTAAGCGTTGTGTTAAAATTAAAAATTAAAATTACAAAACTTTGTCTATTATATACATGCCCCTGGGCTGACAGAATGCATCCTTGGGTTGATTAAGCATTTATCTTAGGTATTGTTGCTTATTTTGTTGAATCGAATCCCTTTTATACTTATGTACAATCGTGAATAGACTATCAGTAAAATTTGATAAATAAAACTTGCGTGATAATTATAATAAAATATCATGTTACATCTTTATACCTTATTGCTGGAGTGATATTATTTTAGGCAAAATATAAATGCGGGTTGATCTCTATAAAATATTTTACATAAACACACTAATATATTTTTTAAAGTCTAATCATTGTACTTTAAAGTCTAAAATACTTATTGCTTTGGATCTTGCGTTGTTATGTGGTAAAATATTATAACAATTTGTCTTATATAACATCAGATATTGATAATATTTAAATATGCCGTGTATGGTTGGCTTTTAAATCTAATGATTAAATGTCATTTCCTTCTTGCATAAAATTACAAGTTTCATATTATGTTGATTATGTATTGTATAAAACATAAATATCTAATAAATTGAATGCTTATCATTTACTAAAAGCACATGAATGTCTAGTAATATAGTCAGTGTGTTTAGTGACACAGAAACATGTTGGCCTTGATTCTTGCGTTATATTTCCATAATTTGCCTAATTTTTTATATATGTCGAATGTTGGTCTTTATAGGTTCCATTTGTAAAATAACAGCACTTTCCTATAATTGAATCAGTCATTTAAGAAAGGGCACATGTCCAGAAATGCAACTTTTCAGGAGGAGCAAAAAACTGATTTAAAAGCCAGTCTTGCTAGTTACGTTAAATGTATGTATTTTGTCCGTTAGTGTTAACGGTTGTGGATAGTTTACATTATAAAATATGGAATAGAGATGAAGGACTTTATGGTGATTGGCAGATAAAAAAATTGGATATATGCCCTTTCTAAAATGACGGCTGAATGAAAATCGGTTTTGGAGCAAAAACACTTTGTTTATTCAGATAACTTAGACACACTGTGTCGTTGTTCTACAATAATAATCATTTGAATGATGACAGTTAATCACAATCATCGTCAGTCACACGAACAGTTGGCCATGCAAGTATTTCGTTGAAAAATTCGTTGTACTCCCCCGGAATGTACACTTCTAGACGCTTTAGGTCATTCATCTTATTCCTGTCAATAGGGATTGGTTCGTCGTAGGCTAGTTCGTTAGGAAGCTGAACGTTGCTGTCTAGATGCAAACGGAAGGTGTGTTCAATAAGGCCATTGATGAACTGTTTTGTTCGTACAGTTCCCGGATCATTGGCAGAGTAAAGAAAGTGCATGAATGATGCTGGCTGGAAACGAATTTTCAAGTTGGTAGGCACTCCTCTTCCACGAGATTCATCTGACAACCCTCCCCTCTTATAAAATTTCGGCCACCATGCGGTAAAGTTAAGAATATCACTCGTCTCTACCAGAATGATGGTGAACTTGTCATGGCGTTTAGGTGCCCGTAAGATGATTTCACAGTATTGCTTCACATCATAAATTCGATCAATTTTTTTAACAGCTCGTTTAATGATAGCAAAATCTCTATCACAGGCATTGAATGAGTGCCCTCGCATAGGGAAGTAATGGTGAATGGTTTCAAATCGCTTCATGTCAACGAGTGCTGCACATAATCGGATCACTGTATGATTTTTGTTCTGCCCTACAGCGCCATCAGAGAACAGTCGAAGTTCCTTTACACTCTTTGGTACACATGTTTGGATATAGTCTAACAAAAAACTACACACTTCATTGGCACCTTTACGAGCTTTACCTTCGTGGTAAACATAAAGCACTGACGAATTTGTTTGCATATTGTGAATGCCAAACGTGTTCACCCAAAGCTGTCGCATGTAGAATATGTCCTGCACTGGTATTTTTGGCAGGGGAAGGTTCTGACAATAATCAAAACACAGTCCTAGTATTTTGGGATTACTCTTGCATTCTAATGCAGTTTTCTTCATTACTGAAAAATACTTCTTGCTCCTGCGTTTATGCACTTCTAGTTCAGCCTCAGCCGCCTTCCTGGCATTTAAATTCAGGAAAGGACTCTTCATCCTCATGGTCAGCTCCTCACACTTAATGCATGTGTCAATTTGAGGCGGGCCAAATGACAGGTCAAAATTCTGTTTGAAGTACTTAACATAGTACTTGTACGTTATATTGGTAGTAGGGTATTTCTCCTTGAAAAGTTCATACATCTTCTGGCAACTTAAATCGGATGAAAGAAATCTGTACTCTCGCGATGAATAATGTGAAGACGTTACGGGGAATGAAGCTATATGATCATTAAGCACTCGCACCGAATCTTCACTATGAGCTCTGTTTTTATTTCCTTTTCCTCTCATATCTTGTGGAGATTTCCCCTGAAGAAGTAAACTCTGGAGCCTCCGCAGGCGTTTGGCACTGACATCACCAAAGAAGCTCATAAAAGCCACCTTGCAAACTTGCACCCGCTGTGCATTGACTAAGACATTGTACTTGAACACTCCAGAATGTGGCTTACTAATTTTGGGGTTGCAGGTAGGTCTTCTACGTTTTATATGCTCATATTCAAGAAGACTCGATAAATATATGTCTTGTTCATCCTTACTGTTCAGTTCACTGTAAAGTTTTATTATCTTCATCTGCTCATTTTCACCTACTATCTCAAAACACTTCTTCGAACACCTGAAAAATAAATAACAAATTATTTAACCTATCTTCTGTTACAAAGAGACACAGGCCAAGCCAATGGGCACATAAACATTAAGCTAGGCTTTGTATCGATCAACTGTGGTAATTAACAGATAATTTTTACACACCAGTTGTGATTAGAACCTTACAAATACAATAATATCAACAAGCAAAGTCGTCTTAAGTATTAAAGTGTCGTAAAATAAATGTAGTTCCGTATTAACTTGATATAAAACAAGACACAAAATGTGAGGTTATAATTACCTGCAAGGTTGGCCTGTTGTGCGAGCTGGAATCACTCGTCCTGAATAGTTGACATATTCACTACCTCTAATCCTTGCTTGCTTTATCACATTACATTTGTAATTTTGCACATTTCTTACACCCCTTTTACGCTTTTTAACGCTACCAGAACACTCAGAAACTGCATTAACCGATGCCATAATCTTGGTAATCGAAGTTAGTAAACAAGTGAAGGTGCACTCAGCTGTTTGACCAAAGAACAGGCAGATGTTCCTTCCGGTAAGCAAAGAAGTCATTCAAGAAAGGGCTCTTATCCTGGGACATGTGCCCTTTCTTAAATGACTTCCAAACAACACCCAAATGAACCTTAAATATCAGCATGATACTGGCTGGATAAGTGACCTTTCTTTTGTGACAAGGTGCGCCAGGATGAAAAGAATGTTAATCTGAAAAAAAATAAAAAATGACAATTTGGACATGTGCCCTTTCTTAAATGACTGATTCAATTGTGAAATGAATCAATAAGCTTGACACGTGTTAAATTATGGAATATATGTGTGATTCAGTTCTGGCCTAACTTCTGGAGTTTTCTCCCATCAAATGCCGTAAGACTGTGGTGGTTCCTTTCCCTTTTTAAGGCTGGTAAAGTCTGTAAGCCAAAATGAATGAAGTGAGTTAGATTTCAATAGAAGTGTAATGTTGTGTGAATTTGTAAGCCTGAATTAATTTACTTACTGCTGGATGTTTGAAATGCAAGTTTCTTGGCCGTTTGACGAGTAATGTACCTCGTACTGATGGTTCTAGTGTTGTCTGTTGTGAGAGGGGCGGAGGAATAAGTAGGGGAGGTTGTTACGTGTGTATGGGCGGAGTCGCTGAGGTTCGCTGTCTGCGCCGTAGCCTGTGTATGACGTCGTCTGTTGACTATTTTGACATAGTCGTTTTTTAAGATAGGAACGATTTTATTGAACAAAATGTTAGTTTTTTCAGATAACTCATTTATGTTATAATTAGGATTTGCATACTGATCTAGTGTTATATATAATTCTTCACTTATATTAAGCAAAGGACCTTTAAGTTCTACATTTAATATTTTTAAATCGTTATTTATGTCCGTAAAATTGTGCTTATATTCATGCATATGTTGCCCTATTGCCGAGAAATGATTATGCCTAATTGCGTTTACATGTTCATTATATCTAGTCGTGAAATTCCTGCCCGTACGCCCGACATAACTTGTTAAACAGTTGTTACATTCCATTCGGTAGACTCCTGATTGAAGATATTTGTTACTACTATTTACTGATTTGCTATTATATATGATATGCCTATTATTTTGTGTAGTCTTAAATGCTATTTTAATGTTATGCTTCCTCAGAACATTGGTTAGTGAATATACGCCCGTATTATTGAAAGTGAAAGTTGCGTAATTTTTTCTGGGTTGATATAAGTGAAGAATTATATATAACACTAGATCAGTATGCAAATCCTAATTATAACATAAATGAGTTATCTGAAAAAACTAACATTTTGTTCAATAAAATCGTTCCTATCTTAAAAAACGACTACGTCAAAATAGTCAACAGACGACGTCATACACAGGCTACGGCGCAGACAGCGAACCTCAGCGACTCCGCCCATACACACGTAACAACCTCCCCTACTTATTCCTCCGCCCCTCTCACAACAGACAACACAAGAACCATCAGTACGAGGTACATTACTCGTCAAACGGCCAAGAAACTTGCATTTCAAACATCCAGCAGTAAGTAAATTAATTCAGGCTTACAAATTCACACAACATTACACTTCTATTGAAATCTAACTCACTTCATTCATTTTGGCTTACAGACTTTACCAGCCTTAAAAAGGGAAAGGAACCACCACAGTCTTACGGCATTTGATGGGAGAAAACTCCAGAAGTTAGGCCAGAACTGAATCACACATATATTCCATAATTTAACACGTGTCAAGCTTATTGATTCATTTCACAATTATAGGAAAGTGCTGTTATTTTACAAATGGAACCTATAAAGACCAACATTCGACATATACAAAAAATTAGGCAAATTATGGAAATATAACGCAAGAATCAAGGCCAACATGTTTCTGTGTCACTAAACACACTGACTATATTACTAGACATTCATGTGCTTTTAGTAAATGATAAGCATTCAATTTATTAGATATTTATGTTTTATACAATACATAATCAACATAATATGAAACTTGTAATTTTATGCAAGAAGGAAATGACATTTAATCATTAGATTTAAAAGCCAACCATACATGGCATATTTAAATATTATCAATATCTGATGTTATATAAGACAAATTGTTATAATATTTTACCACATAACAACGCAAGATCCAAAGCAATAAGTATTTTAGACTTTAAAGTACAATGATTAGACTTTAAAAAATATATTAGTGTGTTTATGTAAAATATTTTATAGAGATCAACCCGCATTTATATTTTGCCTAAAATAATATCACTCCAGCAATAAGGTATAAAGATGTAACATGATATTTTATTATAATTATCACGCAAGTTTTATTTATCAAATTTTACTGATAGTCTATTCACGATTGTACATAAGTATAAAAGGGATTCGATTCAACAAAATAAGCAACAATACCTAAGATAAATGCTTAATCAACCCAAGGATGCATTCTGTCAGCCCAAGGGCATGTATATAATAGACAAAGTTTTGTAATTTTAATTTTTAATTTTAACACAACGCTTAGAAATTTGTAAGTTTTTAAGATAAGTTTTCACTGAAAATTATGAAACAATATATCATGAAGGTCTTTCAGAGGTATAAGATAGAAATGCAAATGTGATTCTGATATAGCTGAAGATGACCTATGAAGGGTCGAAACCGGTCCTAGATTGTAATACTTTGCAAGAAAATAAATGTATTGATTAGGTGGAATTTTTCTTTCCTTTTATGAAGATTAACACCTGATGTGCACAAGTTACTCATATCCTTGTACTTGGCTGAAGATACTGGAAGTTTCTTAGTATAAAGAACTTGAGGTTTTACTAAGGCCGCTCGGGGTGATCTCTTAGATTTTTGCTTGATTTCAGTCTCTATACCCGGTACTATCAATAAGCTGCAATGAGCATTTTACTAATACCTTATACGAGTCCTTAGAAAATACAACCTGTCTTACATCCTTCCATATTACCTTAGTCCCATCTCGTCTTATCATGGAAATATCACTAACAAATTCTTTCCAGCCATGGAAATCATTGTATGTCAGCACTTTTACCTCACGTGGAGCAGGCTGTGTTCGGGCACTTTCTGGGAGCCCATATACTGTAGTTCTCCTTCAGTAGTTTCATTCAATTGTGGAATGCGTTAAATCGGCAGGAATGAAGGAATGCCCTGGCATTAGGTATGTTATTTTAATTGTCTGGACTAAAATAGATTGGCTTAGAAATGATCTCAATGTTCCTAGCATTTGCTGATTCTTGTTCTGTCCAGACCATGAACCACAGTAAAGGGGCAAGTGCTTGATGCTTCGTTCATCTACTTCCTGCAGATACATATCCATAACAGAACATTCATTCCCATAAGTGGGCTCTTGGTAAATTTGACTCTATTTTGTAAAAAAACATCACATACCATCTGAACACATTAAGTTCCTTTTGGTTTCCTCTACTCCTTTTGGGTACTCCAATTTTTTTTGTTAGGCGGTGTAGGCCTATATAATACAGGATCAACAAGCTCAACAATTTCACTATTTACCAATGGCTGAGTTTTAGATTCTGGAGACGTACTCTCTCCAATGCTGACATTAAGGGCTCCTTCAAATGTGTGTAATGTGAGTTGAACAATACGACGAGACCGTGCTAACATAGTGGTACAGTTCACTGAAATATAAAAGACATGATTTATTTACAGCCTGCACGAGGTTTAAAATCACTATTTCAAAATGTTCTCTTATTTTAAAATCAAGTAAAAGACTTTGCGAACTTCGTATAAACTTATTCGTAATTATGAAATAAATATTGAAAAACAATAGAAAGCCCATCTCTGGAAGTATGGCTAAGCCTAAACTTTATTTATAATCTAACTACAATAATGGAAATATTAAAATAACATAACCTCACAAGGCACAATCTTAAGTTATGTACTTTGATATAAAATAAAATTTTAATACCTTACCTCCAAATGTTGTTATGGATGACTTATTTGTAAACTGAAGTGTGTTGGAATTATTTCTTCTCTAACTGTTGCTATTCGACATAAATAAGACAGTCCATGAGATTGTGTTATAAACAGATTTTGTCAACATGAATATTACAAATAAAACACAGTAAACTATACCTCTAGCTGATGCTGAAGCATAATACGGGTATATACGTAATGATACATTGTAAATTACATTATCTGTAATTGTAACAAAGCTCCAACTAAGGATATAACGTACCCTATTTTCGTTCGTAAAGCAGGCTACATGTACTGTCAAGATAGGACATTGGCCCTTATGGCGGTAACTTCTGGAGAACGTTCGCCCTTGACTCATACTTTAATTTTGTATTTTTCGGCTTACTATGGGACTAAGATGTCTGCCCCTTTGCCAGAATGTGCATTTCACATCGCCAAATACGAATATACCAATAACTCAATTTCGCAAAAAATGTAACGTTGGCCCTTTTGGCTATCAAGGGACGATAATGTAAACATGATAATCACTTGAGATTTTACAGAGCCAAAGAAAGGTAAAAATAAGGACAAAGCGTCCCAACTATTTACATCCTGAGGTGTACAAATTTCCCTGTACTTGCAGCAAGACACACATTGGCCAAAAATGTTTGGACACTGGGACTCGCATCAAGGGATGCCAAAGAGCCACATAACTCAGTAACAGCTGAGCACACCCTATCGACAAGTCTTAAACAACACAAAACACATTATGGGAAGCAAAAATGTGTAAAAGGAACCTAATACTTTCAAGAAGGATACTGCCCCTGTCCCTGTCTTCACATTCTCTTCCAACTTCTTCATACTATTGCCATCTCCCCACCTCTGTTCTATAGTACTATAGTATTAAATAGTACTCCTCCCCTGCCACTGTCTGTTCTGCAACACACAGGTATGAACAAGAGGTAGGAGAGCAGTGTCACTTGCTACAGCACATAGCAAGCAATCTGGTGACAATCCAACTGTCTTTGTTAGAGAAGTATTAGTTTTGGGCAGAGGTGTTCCTCATTTGAAGGCATGAATCAAAACCTCTGTGAAATATAAATAATTCCTACTCTTTCTTCACAAAGATAACATTTCAAATTATTGTTGCAGATATAGTTTTTAAAATAGAAGTCTTTAGTCTTAGTGCCACGAGCATCCCCTGTGAATCGTGCAACCTTGCCACGGTGGGGGGCGTATGGGTCCCAATGAAGCAGATAGCTGAGCCGCAGGTGCAACCATATCGGATGGGTATCTGTCGAAAGACCAGATTAACGATTGGGTCATCGAAAGCGAGATAGCAGCCTTTCGGAAGTTACAAGGGAGGCAGTCTGGATGATCGACTGATATGGCCTCATAAATAAATAATTTGTGTGGCTATTTCTAGCCGGGTGCAGTCCTTGTAAGGCAGACCCTCCTATGAGGGTGGGCGGCATCTGCCATGTGTAGGTAACTGCGTGTTATTGGGGTGGAGAATAGTGTTGTGTGTGGTGTGTGAGTTGCAGGGATGTTCGGGACAGCACAAACACCAAGCCCCCGACCCACTGGAATTAACCAATGAAGGTTAAAATCCCCGACCTGGCCGGGAATTGAACCCTCTGAACTGAAGGACAGTATGCTGACCATTCAGCCAACATGGCTTAGCTGTATTGATCTGCTACACGGCTGAAAGCAATGGGAAACTACAGCCATAACTAACTCCGGAGGATATGCATCTCTCTCCCTCTGTACAAATGAGGGCGATACTTGACCCAATTGATGGACAACAAAAGTACAAAAACGCAAATAATTAGGTGGGGAGAAAAGAATAAAAGCGATTAAAGAATGATGTGGATAGAAAGTGCAGGACAACTAAGAAAGAATGACTGAAAGGGAAATAGTGCAAGGATGTTGAAAGTTGTGTGTATAGTCCTAGGAAAGGTAGGTGCTACATACAGGAAAATCAAGGAAACCTTTGGAGAAAGGAAAACTAGGTGTATGAATATCAAGAGCTCAGATGGAAAACGACTTCTAGGGAATGAAGACAAGCCAGAAAGATGGCAAGAACATATTCAACAGCTGTATCAAATAACAGAAGTAGATGAAATAGTTTTTGAACAAGAGGCTGTTGATGCTGATGATATCTAAGACCCAATTTTGGGGTCAGAATTCAACAGAGCTTTGAGAGATCTAAATAAGAACAAGGCACCGAGAGTTGATGACGTGCCATCAGAATTACCGACTGCCTTAGGAGAAACCAACATGGCGAGGTTATTCCATTTAGTGTGTAAGATGTATGGTACCAGAGTAGTGCCATCCGTTTTTTGGCAGAATATTGGTATTACATGCGATACAAATCATTTTGGATCTGTATTGATAATATTTGACTTGTTGTTATTATTATTATTATTATTATTATTATTATTATTATTATTATTATTATTATTATTATTCGTTTAGGCCTACGATGGACCATGTGGTTCTTAACTCTGGTGAACTCTTTTCTTCCTTTTAACCCAGTATTCCTTCATTCTAGTGCTATGGATGTCTTCTTTCTTGAGTCCATTTCACTCCTACTCCTGGATGCAGTGATTTAGTTGTTAGTGACTGGAGAGAGATGTCTTGACTAACTTTCTGAACTTATCTCGGTTGTAAATGTCCATGTGATCAATGTTTAGGTATTGTAGGTCTTTCCGAACTAAATTCGTCCATTTGGCATTTGTTGCTTTCCCTCTAGACACAGTGTTGAAGATCCTTTAAGTGAGTCTCTGGCTGTTCATCCTGACTACGCGACCATAGAACATTAGTCTTCTCTTCCTCATAGCTGTTGTATAATGCTCTCTATTTTACTGTACAGTTCCTTGTTGTGCCTGATTATGTAGCCATCTCCTCCTTTAATGGGACCCATAATCCTTCTGAGGATCTTTCGCTCTTTCAGTTCCAGTTTTCTCAGTTGTCCTTTCCGGGTCATGTTTAGGCATTCTGAGGTGTACAGTACAGACGGTCTTACTACGGTGATGTAGTGTCTAAGTTTAAAATTCAAGGAGAGGGATTTAGACTTGTATATGTTCTTACAAAGATAAGCTCTTTCTAATAGTGCATTTATTCTTCATTGCAAGGTCCTCATTAACATTTGGGGTTATCAGTTCTCCAAGATATTTGAATGAGTTGGCCTTGTGTATTATTTTGACCCCCAAAGAAATGAAGATGAGTGGTTCTCTGATGTTGGTCAGAAATTCTGTTTTATTGACAGTGATCTTCAGCCCTACTTTAGCTGCTATGCGTTCTAGGGAGGATAGCTGGTACGTAGCTTCTTCCATACTTGAAGCCAAGAGTGTAAGGTCATCTGTGAAGGCTAAGCAAGTGACTATTAACTTGTCCTTTTTGTAGCGGATTTTTTATCCAGAGTTGTCGGCTAGTGTGTTCGTACATTCCCGAATGACCTTCTCCAGCAGACAGTTACAACAGGATGGGGGACAAACCATCTCCTTGTCTAACACCTATTTTGATATACAATAATAAAGTTTTATTATGAATCCACCTGTTCAATACATTATAATGCTGTCACATTTAAAATAACTTCATTAGTTAAAAAGTTATATATGGGACATGTTTCGCTCCCTTATAGAGCATCATCAGCCAAATCTGAATCTCGAATAATTGTTATTTACGTAAATAATGACTTAAGAATATCTTTGTATACATGGCTTAATTACATGTGTTAAATAGGAAGATACACTAAAATTATGGAAGAGAGAGTACTAAGTTTGTCAAAAATGTTCTAATAGTTCTTAAGTCATTATTTACGTAAATAACAATTATTCGAGATTCAGATTTGGCTGATGATGCTCTATAAGGGAGCGAAACATGTCCCATATATAACTTTTTAACTAATGAAGTTATTTTAAATGTGACAACATTATAATGTATTGAACAGGTCGATTCATAATAAAACTTTATTATTGTATATCAACAGATTTCAATACGGATTAAAACGAGATTAGTCACTTGCAACCTATTTTGATCTCGAAGCTTTTTGATAATACCCCTCTGAATATGACTTTGGACATGGTGTTCGTTAGAGTAGCCTTCACAAGATTCAAAGTCTTCTTATCCAGTCCCATTTCAGTCAACGCCTCAAAGAGGGACTGTCTGTCTGCCGAGCCATAGGCCTTATGGAAGTCAACGAAAATTGCTACATAGGGTGAGGTGGTGAGGTTTTTGTAGGTAAATATAGTTTTGAGGTTCAGAATCTGCTCTGTGCATGACCTTGACTTCCTAAATCCAGCTTGGTACTCTCCTACGCAGGAGTCTAATTGTGCCTCCACTTTTTTAAGCAATACTTTGGAAAAGATTTTGTAAGTCACTGATAGGAGAGTTGTTAGGGTCTAACTTGTCTCCTTTCTTGTGCAGCAGGTGGATGATAGCTGAAGTCCAATCCCCTGGTAGTGTTTGTTGTCCAGATGTCAGTTATGATTAGAGATGGGAATTTGCCTATTTGCCTATTTTATTTCTGTGTTCAAAAACGTTGGCTATTGAGATATAAATCCGTTTTAGGGCCTTTTTAGCTGTATTTCGTTGGTTTTATTGTGCCTATAAATGCCTAATTCAAGGGTTTGTGCCTATTTGGAGTATAAATGCCTATTTGATGTCTTTTTACTGTATTTTAAAAAAGCTGATTTTCTTGCAGTGTATTATATTGCAACTAATGTGCTCGACAGAATTATCTTCTCTTTTTTCGATATCTGTTAACCCCGCAAACAAAAATGGGAATTCTCAGAAGTCACCAGAAGTAGTTCTAGGGAAATTTCCATCAGGAGAAACAAGGAACAATTTGACCTTGAAGCCTTCAACCCCTCCAACCTCCTAAGACATATGCGAGAACCAGTCAACGTCGAACTATGTTGCACAACCCATGTGCCCTGTACCTCCCTTTCGATGCGAACTGTTGTACGCATACACTTTATGTTCAGAACATGTGAAGTGGAAGAAGAAAAAATGTGTGTTTGCGGCAATGCCCAAAGAAAAATTGTCGAAGTCCTCTGAAGCAGTGGACCACAGGGGATCCCAGTTTCACTACGGATGGAAGGGTAGTCTGTCAAGCTTGCAGTAAGGAGGTAAGTTCGTTTGTTCCTTTTATCTTTTTTCGTGATTGAGAATTACGATCGCATTTCATTGTAGCGTATATAGGCCTATTAATTTGTGTATTGTGGCAAGTTGTTTTGTTGCAATGCTGTATTAGTCGTGAGCTTTCAAATCTTTTATATCGCTAAAATGTAAATAATCATTCAATTACTGAACGAGGAGTTAGAACGCCGGTGGTCTCTTGTCACAGAATGGATGAAAATTAAATCGTTACTTTGAACTGCGATTCATTTCCTGTAAAAATAGAGATTTACAACTGAAATATATCTTTTAAACTCCCTTTAAAAATTGTGAACCGAGCTCGATAGCTGCAGTCGCTTAAGTGTGGCCAGTATCCAGTATTCGGGATATAGTGGGATTGGTGAGGTCCGGTTAGTAACCGTTGTGGTTGGGGGGAGGGGAGGGAGCAACTGAGGGGTGAAAGCTCCCAGGTTAACAAGCCTCTAGCATCCCCTCTAGAGTCTTACTAAATTGTGACAAAAATAAGGTCATGAGCGCATGTCAAGACAATTTCAAGTTACGCGGTTTTTAATTTTCAATGAGGGTGGCGGCCTTGTGGGCAAACATGATGCAGGCAACAGAAAATAGTCTTCATGACAGCTGACCAAAGCTAAAATGTTCACAAATCTGAGATTTATAGTGCCTCTGTTTTAATTCTTCTTCGTGATTTCAAATGTGGCCACCTATGGACCGCATTGAACCTAAGGTGCTTCTTCTTTCTTTCTTTCTTTCTTTCTCAGATATGACCAGTTTGGGTCTACATTTTGGTGGTTTCTCCTGAAAGATTTTGGTGCTGTATACTTGGCTTCTAAATTATTTTCTGTTGCGAATCATATCCATTGTAACTCCGCTTTCTATTTCAACTCTACCTACTTTGTCAAAGCTTTCAGTCCAGTGATGTACTTTAATACTTTCTTAGTTAGCCGTTTCTCATCCATTCTTTCTAGATGCCCATAGAATTTTAGCCTTTGCTTTCGCATGGCGACTGATTTCTTCGGTGTATTTGTAGAGATCATCAGTTTTCCTATTCCTCCAATCCCCATCAGCATTTTTCTGGGTCCTAAAATTTTCCTTAAGATTCTCCTCTCCTTTCTTTCAAGATCTTTTGTTCATTGTCAGGCTCTCTGAAGCGCAGAGACCCTCTGGCTTTACCACTGTGCTGTAGTGTCAAAGTTTCGCTTTCATTCTTCTATATAAGTAAGAATACTGCTAGGGCCAGCTTGGTGGGTCCTTGGCAAGCATAAAGGACTGATCTCTCCTCTACGCTACTCCGGTATCTTTTCACACCTTTTTTATTATATTTTTCACCCGGTGAACTCGATATGATACTGCCAAATTATTACAGAAGATCCTTGAGGACATATTTCCATGTAAATTACTAATTCCCTTGTTCCTACTTTAAAGTTTTGTACTTCTAGAATAGTATTGTTTAATGAAACAAATGCATGATATATACTAAGCATTATTGCCAATTAACCCAACTGTAGAAATTTAAGATATAGGGACAATGTAATTTATGTCAAATTTATTATTTTTCAGATCAAATGTGAGAAAAATACCACATATTTCAACTTAGAAATACTGAGATGCATCTGATACGAGTACAGAAATCTGTATCAACGCAGCCTTTCTACCAGTCCACTTCAGGCAGCAACCAACAACCATTTTTTTCAGACATATGCACTGCAATGTTTGGAGCTAATACGCCCCTGCATAAACTGGAGCATCTTCAAATTTCAACAAGCTGCCGGGATCAATCACCAAGTTGGAGAAAAGTGGCATGCCCCTGGTTGAGTCAGGTAAGATTGTGGAAGAAGTCAGGGGAAGTTTTGTCCGAACCTCTGGGAAGGCAGCCGCTGTCAGCAAAATAAAACCAGATGAAGTGACTTCATTGTAGTTTTGTCCAATCACTTCATGTGATGTTGAGAGATCTTTCTCTCAGTACAAAAACATAATGCACGAGAGGAGAACAAGACTGTTACCGGAAAACATTGAAACATTGCTTGTAAATTCCTTTTATAGTAATCGAGTGTCTTATTAAATTTTAAGTAATTTTTTTGTGCCTATTTTGTTCCCTATTTTACACGTTAGTGCCTATTTAAATGTCTATTTTGGCTAATTTAAGAGCCTATATGCCTTTCTATTTTAACTGTTTTTAGTGCCTATAATTCTCGTCTAGTTATGATGATGCGGATACTGTCAATTGACTCTTCATCTGCATGTTTCCATAATTCTGCAATGATGCCATCTTCGCCTGATGCTGTGTTAGATTTCAGTTCAGAGATGATCTGTTAGATTTCTTCTTTGGTAGGAGGAAGGGAGTCAAGGTTAATAACATTCTTGGGTTGAAATTGTAGTTTTTCCTCTAGTTCTTCTGCATTGAGGAGGTCATCAAAATATTTTGCAAGGGCTGTAGTACAATCTTTAGTACAATCTTCATTGTTCATTTTCAGTTCTCCGTTATTTCATTATTTTAACCACCTAATCAATACATTAAACACAGAATTAGGATCTTGTCCTTGTTAAATTGTTCACTGACATGTTATTTAAAATATGGTACGTTTCATCTTTGTTGTAGGCACCATCAGCCATGATTTGACTGTAAAATAAAATCAGATACCTGACTTATGGACTAATGCTGAAATAAGACTATATTATAAAGAACCTTGAAAGGTCTTGAATAAGAAATTCACATGTGGTAAAAAAATCATTACATAGGTGGCCAACATCAATTTTAAATAACAACTAGGAGCTACCAGCCAACACATCATAAAAGTGAAATATATTATACCATATGCTAATGACATTTATCTTACCTAAACAAATGTTCATTCTTCAGTCATACGACTATCATTCAATGATATCTTAAATTGTTAATGTTTATCATCACATTTAAAAAATACATTTGACTTGATAATTCGGAATGTTTCTCTGTTTTAAACCACTTGTTAATCAACATTACTACATATTAACTTCAATCACTAGTTCATAATCAACCTTTGCATTAATCACTTTACTCGTAGTTACGAGCCTTTTAAAGCCACCTATGTAACGGATTTTAGCATTAGTTCGTAAGTCAATCAGGTGCCTGATTTTATTTTAAGGTCAAATCATGGCTAATGATGTCTACAACATTAAGGCGAAACAGGTACCATATTTTAAATAATGTGACAATGAACAACTTAACAAGGACAAGATCCTAATTGTGTTTAATGTATTGATTAGGTGGTTAAAATAATAACTTATTGTTATTATATAAGTAGAATATTGTTACACGCATTCCCAAGAAAGCCAGTGCTGACATATGAAAACTACCAGACCATTAGTTTATTATCTTACGCCTGCAAAATTTAAAATGCACTATTTACAGATGAATGGAAAGACAAGTTGAAACTGAGATGGGAGAAGATCAGTTTGCCTTTATAAGAAATGTAGCAACGTGTGAAACAAGCCTGACTTTACGTCTGACCTGTGAGGATCGAATTAAGGAGGAAAAGCACATCTACAGGGTGTTCATAGATCTCGAAAAGGCACTCGATAATATTCATTGCATCAAGCTATTTGAGATTCTGAAGGTGATTGGGTATAGATACCAAGGACGAAGAATTATGTACAATATGTATACAAATAAGTCTGCTGTGAAAAGAACTAAGGGCTTCGAAAAAGCAGCAGCAATCCAGAAAGAAGTGAGGAAAGGCTGCATATTGTCTCCCCCCCTCATTTTCAATGTTTATATAGAATGTGGAGTAAAGGAAATCAAAACCTTGAGATTCGCCGATGATATTTTATCGGAGAGTGCAGAAGATCTGAAGAATTGCTGAATGGTATGGGCAGTCTTGGGTAAAGAGTACAAGATGAAAATAAATAAATCCAAATCAAAAGTAATAAATTGAATGCAGTTGAAAAACGTCAGGTGATGCAGGAAATATCAGATTAGGAAATGAAGTCTTAAAGGAAGTAGATGAGTATTGTTACCTGGGTAGTAAAATAACAAATGATGGCAAGAAGTAAGGTGGACATAAAATGCAGACTAGCACAATCATGGAAGGCCTTTCTTAAGAAAAGAAATTCGTTCACCTCCAACACTGATACAGGAATTGCAAAGTTGTTTTTGAAGACTTTCATCTGGAGCGTGGCATTGTATGGAAGTGAAACGTGGATGATAACTAGCTCAGAAAGAGAATAGAAGCTTTTAAAATGTGGTGTTACAGAAGAATGCTGAAGGTGAGATGGATAGATCGAAACACGAATGAAGAGATACTGAATTGAATTGGTGAGAGGAGATCGATTTGGCAAAATATGACAAGAACAGATAGAATGATATGACTTGTTCAGTTGGTTTTTGAGGGAAGTGTAGGGGTATGGCAAGGGATGTAGTAGTTACTTAGCACCAATCTGTCGCATCTCTTTACGAGGAAATTAGTTAAAATACAATGGTGATTTAAAATAAAGGAAATTGTTTGATGTTATGTTCCATTAAAATTAAGTGAGAATAAGATTAAATTGTTCAATTGTAGTTTTAAGCAAACATCGGACCTATGAGAGTAACGGATTCCCACTGCTATTTGACAAGTGAGGAACAGATTTACATGTTACATATCTCATGTTATGGTCCATATTGAAATGTACTTCAAATCAAATTATAATACTAGATTATAAATTCCACCTGTTCAATACATAAGAGTTCTTTTATTTTAATTTAAGAAATAGTTCTTAACATATTAGATATAGAGTTATGTTTTACCCATTACGAGGGCATCATCAGCCTAAAAATCTCATACCTGAAAGAAAGATCCTGATTGTTCTTATACATCTAAAATATAAATTAGAGGATACTGTTTTAGGTACAATGTGTATAAAATGACTAGCAAGTAGAATATGGTAGTTATAGGTTCTCTTATGATGAAGTCTTATAATCAATCCTTATCGTAGATCTTAATGAATGTCTTGTCTTTCGAATGTTGTAAAAAGTAGTTAGTTAAAAGTTCGAAAAGAATACATAAATTGCTGCGTTGAAATGAAATCTGGTAAACATGGTGCCTTATTCTGAAGATGGCATAAGGAGCTTAGTATAAGAGTCACTCTTAGTGGTAGTTAAGTTTAAATTCAAAGTTGAAGTTGTTAATTTTATATGAAACGATAAGAGGACAAACTTCTTGAAGCACTTAGGAGCGAGAACAAGTACTCATCAGAAACGTAGCTATTTTTATAATTAGCTGGTAGACGTGTTTGTAGCTTCTTGTATTAAAAGTCGAAAGGAAAATGTGCAAGGATAAGTAGAGCTTGTGGTGTTATGTCCCTTCGACAGTTATGTTAATTTGGTTAAAGCTACAACCACGTCTACCAGCTAATTATAGCTACGTTTTCTGACAAGTACTTGTCCTCACTCCTAAGGGCTTCAAGAAGTTTGCCGTCTTATCTTTTCATATAAAATTAACAACTTCAACTTTGAATTTCAATTTAACTACCACTAAGAGTGACGCCATCTCCAGAATAAAGCACCATATCTACCAGATTTTATTTCAATGCAGCAATTTACGTATTCTTTTCGAACTTTTAACTAACTACTTGTTACCACATTCGAAAAACAAGACATTCGTAAAGATCTACAATAAGGATTGATCATAAGAGTACTATATTCTACTTGCTAGTCATATCTATATATATAAAATAAGAGTTTTGTCTGTACATTGCTCAGAATTTGAAAAGAATGGTATTTCTGTATCGGTCATGTCCTCAGTAACAAGAAAATGCATTTTTTACTTTTCCGTAATTTCTGTCTGTCTGTCTGTACACGCATCACGAGAAAACGGCTGAAGAGAATTTAATGAAAATAGGATTGTAAAGTCGGGTGATGAACCGCTACAATCTAGGCTATAAATTATTTTAATCACGCTGAGTGAAATGGTAGTTTAGGGGAAGGCCTGAAATTTAATTCTCAAATATTTATGTTATTAGTGGTCGTGTCCTAATGAAAATCGCTAGACAAAGATGAGAAATGAGTCGCTACAATATAGGCTATACACGCTGAGCAAAATGGTAGTTTAGGGGAAGGCCTAAAATTTAATTGTCAAAGATTTATTTTATTAGTGGTCGTATCTTCATGAAAATTGGTATGCAAAGTCGGGGAATAGGTCGCTATAATCTAGGCTATCAATAATGTTATTCACAGAGAGTGAAATGGTAGTTTAGAGGAAGGCCTGAAATGTAATCTATATATAAAATAAGTGTTTTGCCTGTACATTGCTCAGAATTTGAAATGAGTGGTATTTCTGAATCTGTCATGTCCACAGTAACAAGGAAATGCATTTTTTTTACTTTTCCATAATTTCTGTCTGTCTGTCTGTATGATTGTACACGCATCAATAGAAAATGGCTGAAGAGAATTTAATGAAAATCGGCATGTAATGTCGGGTGATGAACCGCTACAAGCTCGGCTATAAATTATTTTATTCACGCTGAGTGAAATGGTAGTTAAGGGAAGGTCTGAAATGTAATTCTCAAATAAGTTATTTATGTTATTAGTGGTCGTATCGATAAATCTGTATATATAAAATAAGAGTTTTGTCTGTACATTACTTAGAATTTGAAAAGAATGGTATTTCTGTATCGGTCATGTCAACAATAACAACGAAATGCATTTTTTACTTTTCCGTAATTTCTGTCTGTCTGTCTGTCTGTCTGTCTGTATGTACACGCATCATGATAAAACAGCTGAAGATAATTTAAAGAAAATCGGTATGTAATGTCCGGAGATGAACCACTGCAATCCAGGCTGCAAATTATTGTCTTCACGCTGAGTGAAATGGTAGTTTAAGGGAAGGTCTGAAATGTAATTCTCAAATTATTTATGTTATTAGTGGTCGTATCGATAAATACTACACAACTAACATAACTTTAGTTATGTCGTAAGTTAGTAGTAGTTATGTAAGAAGTTATTAAATTTCCGATCACTTATGTCTTATACATTGTTACCGTACCGCATATAATCGGAGATATTCATGAATTTGGATTTTTGTTATTAAGTCCATATCAGCGCCGAGTCACGAGAAAATGGGTAAACAGAATTTAGTGAAAATCATATGTAAAGTCTGAGAATAAGGAACTACAGTCTACGATATATATTACTTTGTAAGACACCCTAATATCACAGAGTCGAAAGAAAACTAATGTGAAGGCCTGCAATATAGAAAGCTCATAAACTTTATCAACAATAACATTACATTGACCATTGTTTGTTGCGATGTGCTTTTTGTCTTCTGTTTCCTCACATCCCCGATAGATAGGATTACTGCAGCGTACCAAGGTTTTTTTAATTTGTTTGACGTCGCACCGACACAGGTAGGTCTTATGGCGACGATGGGATAGGAAATGAATAGTGCTGTGAAGGAAGCGGTCTTGGCTTTAAGGTACAGCCTGGTGTGACTGGTGTGAAAATGGGAAACCACGGAATGCCATTTTTTTTTTTTTTGCTTAACGTCGCACCGTCACAGATATGCCTTATGGCGACGATGGGATAGGAAAGGTCTAGGAAGTGGAAGGAAGCGGCCGTGGCTTTAATTAAGGTACAGTTCCGGCATTTGCCTGGTTTGAAAATGGGAAACCACGGAAACCATCGTCAGGGCTGCCGACAGTGGGGCTCGAACCCACTATCTCCCGAATACGATCTTCAGGGTTGCCGGCAGTGGGTTTCGAATCTACTATCTCCAGGATGCAAGCTCACAGCTGCGCGCCCGTAACCACACGGCCAACTCACCTGGTCGTACCAACTGTAACAGCCTACCTGTATTGGTGGGAAGTAGCTGGGGTGTAAGATAACTTTCTTCTTTAGCATGCCATTCCTCTGGTTCATACATTTTCTGATATATCTGGTACGTAACACACTGGTTCATCATAGTATTCGAGCTATACAATCCCTACTCTGAGCCACTGATTGGAATGAGTAGTGTGCATATTTAACGGAATAATGACAGAGGAGTGTTCACGGCAGTCTGCGACCTAGTTATTCCAGCTCTGGAACTTTGGACTCTTACATCGACACCGTAGTACTGTTCGTTGAAAGTGAGAAAGTGTGCGGTTATTCATTTTATCGAGTATTTTATATGATAAAATTGCCTTCAATCGCTACATTCCTACTGACCTTTTTGGTAATGACCTATGTTGAATTCAGTTAGGAAAACCACCAAGTCAGTCTTTCTGAGAATCCCGTAGCGAAGCACGGGTACATCAGCTAGTTGTACCTAAAACAGTATCCTCTTTTTTTTTATCTATCGGCTTTACACACATAGGTCTTACGGGAAGGAAGCGGTCATGGCCTTAATTAAGGTACAGCCCCAGCATTTGCCTGGTGTGAAAATGAGAAACCACTGAAAACTATCTTCAGGGCTGCCGACAGTGGCGTTCGAACCCACTACCTCCCGAATACTGGATACTGGCCGCAGCTATCGAGCTCGGTAAACAGTATCCTCTTATTTATATTTTAGATGTATAAGAACAATCAGGATCCTGATCTTTCTTTCTTTCTTTCTTTCTTTCTTTCTTTCTTTCTTTCTTTCTTTCTTTCTTTCTTTCTTTCAGGTATGAGATTTTTAGGCTGATGATGCCCTCATTATGGGTGAAACATGTACCTATATCTAATATGTTAAGGACTATTTCTTAAATTTAAATAACAAAACTCTTATGTATTGAACAAGTGGAATTTATAATCTAGTATTATTTGTCTTTGCGGAACAGCTTTGCGAACAAAATGGAATTCGATGGGGAACTATCAATATTAATGGGACTTATGGAAGAATGAAAGTAGAACTGGCTGAATCAACGAAGAGGATGTATCTGGATATGTTAGATAGAGAGATAATGCCTTTATTGGTGGAGAAGTTAGGGCTCAAGGCCCTCTCTTACACTTAACCACTAGACGAGTATACATGTACATAACTTATACAGTACTTACAAATACAAATAAAACAAATAATATTAATAGCAAAAACAATAGTAATAATATTTAAAATGACAATACCGTGCCCAGTGGGTAAGATCATGTGTAATGGTGCTGCGTCATTTGTCGGCTTATACAGAAGAACTGTACTTCTTTTATGGCTTCTGAGGAATAATAGTGGTTCTACTTGTGGTGTTACAAATGAGTTAGTGTTATCTTGTGATTTTGTTGTTATATAACAGGGTTTTTGGTTAATATTTAAAATGAATTTCATGCCGTAAATGTCCGCCATATTGGTAAATACGACAATTATTCCATAGATAACACGATCTAGAGGTCACTTCATATATCTAGTGAACATTTTTGATATAACTGCACTCATTTTGTTTCCTTTGTCATCAATTCCATAGAAACCACGAATAAGATATGCAATATTCCTTTTACTATCAACGTTGCCAAGGCCACACTGCCGGCCACTATATTGTCAGCCATTTTTAAGCCTGGCAATGTGACGCAGATGTAATGGACAGCATAATGCATTATTACCTGGTCAGCTCACGTGGGGGTTTAGTTCCGAACTGAGTACGAACTAAGCATAACCCTGCGTGAGACACTGGGATGGGGCTCTCAACCCCGACACGGCGCGTCCCAATGGCTAATAGGGGAAGTCTCCTGTAGATATACAGGACAAGTGTGAATAAGACGTAGTCAAATAAGCACTCGCGGATCAACTGAGGAAACTAGAACTGTGGTCAACGGCTTCGATGGCAGAAGAGGACATATGTCTCAATGGCTGAGAGGGCGGAAGAACCAAAAATAAAATCCACCTCGCGTCTGACTCGGATCGAGCGGTGAAGTGGTCAGCGTCTGTTTACCTAGTAGGTACGGCTGTATAGTTACGTTCCAGGAACTAGCAATCCCTGGTCCTAATTTCCCAGTGGAAACACTGGATCAATCTTTGATTACAAGCTATGATGATTCGTGAGAGTAAAATCAGCATTACCCCAGGTGGTAACCAATCCACCCGTCATGAGACGGCTACTGGGTATTCGGATTCTGGGGAACCCAGGCAATCACGAACGCAGAGAAAGTCGGAGTTCTCTGGCAAACTAACATCCAAAACCTTCACATACATTGGCATGTTCAATGTAAATACCTTAATCCAACCTGGTAAATTGCACAATCTTGCAACAGAACTAGATCAACAGAAAATTCAGATACTTGCCCTGCAGGAAACGAGATTCACTGATGAGGACACAGCTGATTATGGAAACTACCGTATCTTCAAGAGTAAAACGGAGCGGAGAGTTGGTAAGGGAACTCCCTTACTAGGAATGGCCTTCATGGTACATAAAAGTATTGTAGACTCAATAAAAGAAGTTACTCCCATAAGTAACCGGCTCATGACAATGCGAATCCAATGTGCTAACAAGAAATATACAATAGTGAATGTACATGCACCCACTAACGCGGACAATAAAAAAGAACCGCAAAAAACTAATGCATTCTGGGCTAAACTTGAGAAAATCATGGCGAAGATTCCAAAAGAGGATACAAAAATTTTGCTGGGCGACTTTAACGCACAAATTGGTAAAGAAAAAGAACATCAGAAAACTGTTGGCAAATTCCCTGCTCACAAATTCACTAACAAAAACGGGTTGAGACTCATTGAACTGTGTCAACAAAACAATCTTAAAATCATATCAACTTCTCTGAGAAAATCTCCACGGAAACAGAAGACCTGGAGGTCTCCCGTTCCAGGGATCGGTGAATTTCAAATCGACCACATTGCCATCTCTCATCCCATGCAGAGAGAGGTACACGATGTACAGGTACGCCGAGGAGCAAACGTCGATTCCGATCACTACCTAGTGAGAATAAAAGTAAAATTCACCCCGAAGAAAATTCATCATAAGAGGTCACAAATACCGAAGTTTGATACGACACAGATTGGAAATACTAATCTGCAAGAAGTGTGGGAAAGGGAACATGCAGGCACCTGGGAGAAATTCCGCAACAAAATCATCCAGAAAGCTCGAGAGCATATTCCCCTGAAAAAGAATACTAAACACCCTTGGTGTCTTTCTGAATGTGAACGTGCCTTGCAGGAACGAAAAGAAGCATTCCAGAAATACAACAGCAAGAAATCACCAGAAAACCAAACATATTTCAATGAAACTAGAAAACGAGTAGCCAAAATCATCAGGCAGGTCAAGAGAAAACACTTGAAGCAACAACTGGACTCGATTGAAGACAACTTTCGTAACTACAATGTACGAGATTTCTACAGGGAATTCGGAGGACAAGTGCGTGGGTATGCTCCTCAAAACCTGGCTTTCAAAAGATCAGATGGAAAACTTGCATTCAGTAATCAGGATAATTGTCAGGAATTAGCACTTTACTTCGCTGATCTCCTCAACTGTCCAGAGCCCCTCACAAGATTCCCTCAAGAACCCCCAAGTCACACTTTCCCAGAATCTCCACCACCGACAGAGGAAGAAATCCGCGGCCACATCCTCAAACTTAAAAACAATAGGACCTCCGGAGAAGACGGCATCATTGCGGAACTTCTGAAAAATCTTGGACCTAACTCCCTCAAGGAGCTCACTCAAATCATCACAGATATCTGGCAATCAGAAGAATTACCTCAGGACTGGAAGTGCGCCCTCATCCACCCATTACACAAAAAGGGAGATAAGACCGACGTAAACAATTACAGGGGCATTTCTCTTCTCCAAGTGACTTACAAAATTCTTTCAGCTTGCCTTTTGAAGAGAACGCAAGAACAACTTGAACAAAATATAGGCGAATATCAAGCAGGCTTCCGCCCTGGTCGCTCGTGTGCAGAACAAATATTCAACTTGAAGGCAACACTTAAATACAAAGCA
Source organism: Anabrus simplex (assembly GCF_040414725.1). Taxonomy (NCBI): domain Eukaryota; kingdom Metazoa; phylum Arthropoda; class Insecta; order Orthoptera; family Tettigoniidae; genus Anabrus; species Anabrus simplex. The sequence goes on from NC_090271.1 coordinate 1,977,365, forward strand.
TTGAGGAACAAACCGGTCATCTGCATTTTTGTTGACTTCAGGAAAGCGTACGACTCGGTTGATCGACAGTCTCTCTTCGTTATTCTTGAGGAACTGGGGCTTGATTCCAAGACCCTCAACCTCATCAAGGCAACACTCACTGACACTATCTCCAAAGTTAAATTCATGGGGGAGATCTCTGAACCATTCCCGATTAAAACTGGCGTCCGACAAGGTGACGGCTTATCTCCGCTTCTTTTCAACCTCGTCCTAGACAAAGTCATCCGCGAGTGGGAAAAGGTATTGAAAGACATGGGATACTGGCGCCCCATACGACTAGGACGACCCAAAGACGGTATTGAGATATCATGCCTCGCTTTTGCAGATGACTTGGCCATACTTACAGATGATGTATTCACAGCCGTTAAACAAATTGAAACCCTTAGCGAATGTGCTGGAAAGGTTGGCCTACAAATTTCCTTTGAAAAGACCAAGTTCTTCTGCTCAAAACTTGACATCCAAACTTTGAACACGACACATGGGCAAATCAACCGAGTACCACACTTCAAGTACTTGGGAGAAATACTTGAACCAACGGGAGGCGAGAAGGTTGCCCAGAAAATTCGCCTACAAAAATTTCGGAAAGTCTACGGTAGGGTTCACAACATATACAATAAAAAGTGCTTGTCCCGCCATGCAAAGATCAGACACTATAATACAGTAATAAAGCCCGAAGTCTTATATGCCAGTGAGACCCTTACACTAAACGGTAAAGGTGACCTAGAAAATATTTTAAAAGAAGAAAGGAGAATCCTGAGGAAAATTCTCGGCCCCCGAAAAACAGAAGATGGATATAGACTGAGGTTACGCAGAGAGACAGAAGAGCATTCCAACATTGCAGCAGACATCCGTAAAAGACGTCTGAAATTCTATGGGCACGTCCACAGATTGCCGGCAAGTAGACTGACACACAAGATTCTCACCTACATAGAACATCTAAAAAATATTCCATGGGTACTAGAAGTGAAGAAGGATCTGGAAAAAGCCCAGATAAACCCAAATGACACCGCGGACAGAAACCTTTATAGGAAAAAAATTAATGGATGGAAAGTGCAACCAGAGAACGAAGTGAAAAAGAAGACTGGAGCAAAGTGGACAGAAGAACGAAAAAGGATCCACGGAGAAAGGATGAGAGCTGTTTGGCAACTCAGAAAGCAGAATCGTTAGAGCTTTGCGTGATCCATTGGGTCCATACGCACATAATAATAATAATAATAAAATGACAATAAAAGAATCCTTAATTTTAAAATACACAAAGTAAAATACACTGCAATCTGTTCATTCATCCCATTCATTCTTTCATTCACTCAACAATTATCCAGCAAGTCAGCAGGATCTACTCAACAAATACTCGCGGCACTTTAAACTTGCGATGAGAGGGATTGTCCCTAATGTTCGCAGGTAGCAAATTCCATGCCCTGGACGCAGAGATTATAAAGGAGGGGTTGTAAGCAGCAGTGCGGTTTACAGGTATGGTAAGAGAGAAGCCAGATCTCGTATTGTGGTCATGATATGAAGAGAGGTAAGAAAAAGGTGAAGAAAGATAGTTGGGAGTATTAGTGGAAAGTATTTTGAGCAGAAGTGATAACATGTGAAATTCATGGCGCTGGTGCACTCGAAGCCACGACAATTCCTTATAATATCGTGATATGTGATCATCATATCGCAGATTAAATATATATCTTACGCAGCTATTGAGGCTCCAGTCGAGTTTCTTGTTACTGTCGCAGGTAATTTCAGTCAATACGGTGTCAATAGTCAAGTATAGGTAGTATAAGAGAGTGAATTAGTTGTACTTTAAGTCGAACCGAGAATGCATTGCAGAATCGCTTCAGAGGATATAAGCATTTGTGTACTTTATTACATGTGCTTATCACCTGTTGAGTCCAATTTAGGGTCTCAGTCATAATTCCTAAGTTAGTCACTGAAGGAGAGTAGGGTAAGATTTTATTGTTTAAAATTATTGGAGAGATGTCCCGTTGCTCAAGGGAATATAGGTTTTTACTGGTACCAATAATAATAACTTGAGTTTTATTCGGGTTTATTAGTAAACTGTTATTTGCATAGTCACTAAGATGTTTTAGGTCGGAATTTATTTTAGTAATTGCAGTATCAATATCACTCGGTTTTGAATGACAGTAAATTTGTACATCATCTGCGTACACTTGCACTTTACAGAATTTAAGAGCTTTCGATATATCATTAATTTGGATGATAAATAACAGTGGTCCCAGGACCGACCCCTGAGGGACACCGAGGGTCTTACTTTGCCACCCTGAAGTCACATTTCCCACTGTCACACGTTGCCGGCGATTTTCAAGGTAAGAGGAAAAGAACCAAAGCGACACACTATTAAAATTTAGTTCTCAAAGTTTGTGCAGTAGTAACTGAGGGTTGACAGTGTCAAAGGCACTACTGAGGTCTAATAATGTCAGTACAGTCACGTCCCAATGGTCCATTGCACGTCTAATATCATCTGTCACTCGTAGTAAAGCTGTCACAGTGCTATGTCCTTTCCTGAAGTCGGATTGGAAGGGATTGAGGAGGGAATGCTTGGTAAGGTATTCAGTAACTTGTGTGTGAACTAGGTGTTCAAGTACCTTGGATAGGGGTGGTAGGATGGATACTGGATGATAATCTGAAGGAGAATCTAACTTGGAGCTCTTCGGGATGGGTCTAATTAGTGCATCTTTCCAAACATCTGGGAACACTCCGTTTGTCAGGCAGTAGTTAAATATATGTGTTAGTATTGGCAGAACAGCTCCCAAGATATCTTTAATCAGCGATATAGGAATGTCATCATTACCTGTGGCATTAGATGTAATAGAGTATATCACACCTTTAACTTCATTCGAAGTGATATTTCTAAAAGAGAACTGCTCATGCACAGAATGCTGTTGAAACAAGGGTAGTGAACTTTTAGGGAAGGAGGTAGAGGCTATTCTTGGCCGTGCGAAATAATCACTTAGCCTCTAGTGATATGCTTGGTACATGTTCTACGGTTTTACCTATACCTAACGTACGTAATTTACTCCATTTTTGTCTTGGGCTGTTAGTGTTCATCAGTTCCTGAAAGTATTTAAATTTTTAGAGTTCCTAATTAGTTGCTTTGTTCTGTTTCTCAGAATCCTGTACCGCTCAAAATCATCTGTGTCATGCGTCAGTTTGTATTGTCTGTACAGTTTGTCACGACTGGCCATAGCAGATCTTATCTCGGCCATTAGCCACCCGGATGAATGGCGAGTGATTCTTACCTGTTTCTTTGGTGCGTGCTTATCAAATATTTCCAGTACCATTGAACTGAATTTGTTTACTTTAGAGTTTATGTTCTGAAAATTACGTATACTGTCCCAAGGCAAGTTATATGCATCATGGCGCAGTTTATTCCGGTCCATATGTCGTAAGTCTCGTATTGTAATGTAGCGTGGTTTCTACTTAGGTATTCGCGTAGAGTAACACATGTACAATAGGTCATGTGAAGAGATGCCAGGAGCAGGGATCTGTCCGTGTTTAATTACTTTCTGAGGTTGATTTGTCACAAGAAGGTCAATTAAGGTATGACTTGTGCGGTCAGAGTAATGAACGTGATTAGTAGCATTGAGGGGTAGAACAGTCATGTTTGTGGCGAGAAATAAATTCAGTAGGTTATTCGCTTCACTAGTCTGCTTTAAAAGGTCAGTGTTAAAATCACCCATGCTTATAATGTCATCATATGCCGAGATAAGATTTGCTAATGCCTCTTCAAAATCATCAGTCTGTCTTATTTTAGGTGGCTTGTATACAATCCCTATTAATATCTTTTTATGGCAGTCTAATTCTACAAACATAAATTCTGGTCGTAGTGTAAGTCTTGGGACAGAAATGGAAATTATCTTACATTTCAGGTCATTTCTGCAATAAAGTAGAAGCCCACCACCTATTTTGTCAGTGCGGTCATGACGTAATATTGAGTATCTGTCAAGGTTAGCTGCCGATGACAGCATGTCTGTACGCATCCAGCTTTCACTGATTCCAATAATATGTACATTGTTTACTTCAAAAATAGCCTGTACCTCCTCCATATGAGCTAATAATGACTGGCCATTTAGGTGGCAACAATGTAACGATCGCGGGTGGCTACTGAGCTGCTCTTTCAACACAAGTCCTGTTGAAGGTGGTAGGGACAAAAGAGAAGGGGTGGGTGAGGGATGTGGAGAGGAATGCACGTCAATGGTATTACCGTTGTACTGGTCAACGAACAATTGAAAGTAAGCAGTAGGACATACAATTAAACAAGTAAAATGAGCTTACCCGAGCAGCTTGGCGAGTAGATCCACTGAGTTTCACAAGCGCACACACACACACACACACACACACACACACACACACACACACACAAACCAATTAGTATACACATAATTTCTTTCACTAAGTTCACATGTTCAACCTACTCCCTGCAATGTTTTTTAATTGAGCTATCGTGCATATATTTGAATTTTACTTCCATCTTCCCGTAAAACACAAATGCGCCCATCTTGAGTCCAGAATTTCTGCATTCCCCATAAATCTCTTGCCTTATTAAGGATGTTTTTTCTCACACTTGTGAGAGACTGAGTTAGCATGAGTCCACTGCCCTTCAAAGCTCGCTTCGCGCGCCACACTCGATCACGATCATGGTATCAAAGGAATTTGATAATGATCGGTCGATTTCCATGTGAGACCACCTCAGCAGACGTTCGATTACGGCGGCCCAGCCTGTGGCACCAATCCACATCCAGAATTGAAAGTTCTATTGAGAGTTTATTTTTTAGTGTCTCTAGCATTTTTATGTAAACGTCCTCGGACGGCTGTTCCAGCACACCAAGCAATAAAAGGCAGTTCCGGCGACTGTACTGTTCGGCCTCATCCAAAACGTCATCTTGTTTCTGAAGCCGATTTTCCAGAGCCTTCAACTCCCCTTTAAGTTTAGAGATGTCTTCGTTGGCCTGTTTCTTGAATGCCTGGAACTCGCCACCAAGCGCTTGGAGCATGTTCGGTGGGTTGGCGGCACTGACTGCTGAGTCTAGGCGATCTTGAAAGTCTTTCATGGAATTTTCAAAAGCCAATATCTTCTTAGGTACTTTCTTCAAAGACATGGTGTTTACTTTTTAAGGAAGAAGGCACTTGAAAATATAACTCAGTTCACACGGATTAGCACTTTCTGCAACTTAACTTTCTATTTACGCAGGGTGTAGCAAGAGCAACTTTACTCGAACATCTCACTTGCCGCCATCTTGCAGTTAGATATATTTGGGTAAGGGGAAAAATAACAAGATTATAAAGAGTTAAAAAGGACTGTACTATTACATACAACTAGCGATGTGCGCCTGGTAAATACCCAGCGGGAAGGTAAATATAAATTGGGTATTCACCTGGGTATATACCCAGGGGTCATTTAAATACCCAAAAACAGGGCATTTTCAGTTTTTGAGCTCTGTACAACACTATCTGATGTGTTGATAAAGTGTTGGACAAACAAGGACAAACACAGGTATTTGATGCCTTAAGGGGGTGGGGGTCATACAGTAGATTATACTAAAAATGTCATTTTTAAAAATAAATCTCATACAAAAGGTTGAGGCTTTCTAAACACAGATACAAAGTTTTATGTAAAAATTCCTCATGGTTTTAGAGATATTTGCATTTTAGTGACAGCTTGCACATTATGATAGGCGTGGCTACGAAGCAATGGATGCAAATGTGCAGCGCCATGTGGTTTCTCTTTTTGTTAATTTCTTGTACACGTATACCATGCCTGTATCCTTGGTTAAGTGAATTGTCTTTAAGAGTGGAAAGCTTTGAACTTCTGTTTCAAAGGTTTCTGTTGTGTACTCCTTGTCGGTAGCAGTTTACTTTGAAACTTTCCACGTGCTTCTATTACGTTGTGTTGTGAATTGTGATCATAATACGTGGCAAGACGATAAAAGAGGTGATTTGCTGGAAATCGCTTTTCTAATGACGAGAGGTGATAATGGTAATGTCATTGACGTAACCAGTAGGCCTAGTGCATCAGCCAGGAAATTTGGGCCAGAGCTTTGGTCGCCTGTCAGTGATGACAGTGTGTCATACAGGATCATAGATTTTTCTTCTTTAGTGGATAATATACGTGAACATTTGTGTAGCAAATTGTGTCATGGAAATGTGAGATTAACTGGAAGTAATATATCTGGGTTGGCAAAACAGAGTTACTGAGAATATATCTAAAAGGGAGAAACCAAAATGCAACTGAGTCATTCAACTATAAAGTTTAGTTCATTTGTCCCAAAATATCATGCAATGGTAATAAAATTGTTCAAATAACAACCAACAGTGCAGTGGCCAGTTTTACTGATGGAGCTAACAGTAGTCTACAAGGACTGAAGGCATTGGGAATGAAAGATGGGAAGAATACTGTGGAAGCTTTGAGCAAGTTTGACAAAGTATGTGTAGATTCAGCTGAAAAAAGTAAAAAAAAACCTCAACTTTGGAGGCTAAAAGGACTCAGACTGGAAGAACATATGGCAGTGGAGCCTTCTAAGGTGAACGGTGAATAGAACTGTGTGCGACAACTTTACATGTGATTTTCTGAAAACTTTATTTTTTTCAAACAAGAAACGTAATATTGTAATATGTGGCGAGACGGAGAACTGGAACTATAGAAAATCATATTTTAAAGTTTTTTTAATTTAACGTGTCTAAAGGATTTCATTTTTGGTTTGTAATATTTTGTATTGTGAGAAAGGAAGAAGGCAATGGTATGATGATAAACGGGGTTAAAAGTCAGGTTGTGAGTTTCACAATTAGGAAAAGTCCTCTCAGTTTTAATTACTGCGTTGATGGGGTGAAAGTTCCTTTTGGGGATCAATGTAAGTATCTTGGTGTTAATATAAGGAAAGGAAAGATCTTCATTGGGGTAATCACATAAATATGATTGTAAATAAAAGGTACAGATCTCTGCACATGGTTATGAGGGTGTTTAGGGGTTGTAGTAAGGATGTAAAGGAGAGGCCTTATAAGTCTCTGGTAAGACCCCAACTAGAGTATGGTTCCAGTGTATGGGACCCTCACCAGCATTACCTGATTCAAGAACTGAAAAAGATCCAAAGAAAAGCAGCTCGATTTGTTCTGGGCGATTTCCGACAAAAGAGTAGCGTTACAAAAATGTTGCACAAATGTTGCAAAGTTTGGGTTGGGAAGAACTGAGAGAAAGAAGAAGAGCTGCTCGACTAAGTGGTATGTGATATACTAACAATTTGTTGGTTGTTTTGATTCACCTTTTCAATACAAATTACAGTTTGTGTTGCTAAGTTGTAATGTTACAACACTAATTTACCGGGACATGTTTCGCTTTTATTCACAAGCATCATCAGCCTATGCAATTGCCTCAAGGTTTGTCATATTTGAATTGTTGTTACAAATTTCATTATATTGAATGTAAATCTAATTTCAGTGATAATATTTAAAACATAAGAATAATATACACATTAAAAATTATGACAATATGATTTTAATTCTGAAACACATTGACGTCCAAAAACACAGTTTTTACAATTTAAAAATTTGGCTAAAAACTGTTTGCAATGTTAAAATAAAATTGATTCAACTATAATTTGGCATTAAAATTTGAGTCATAAATATAAATATTGGATGTTAATATATAGGAGCCATAGTTTCTGAAGTGCGTTGGTTTCTAGAATACAGTAACATTTAAGTATTGAGAATTTTAGTTAAGAATTGTGCTCTCTAAATAATGTTATATAAAAAGACTGTAATTTTGCATCATGCGTGATTAGAGTCATGATGATAATCTAGAATTGAAGTCTTGGGTTCGTTGGAGAATGGCTTCTAGATTTGATGAGGCTTGCTGCTGCAGTTTGGCAATTTGATTTGAGGAAGTACCGACATATTTAATACTTGTTTGTAGCGACCAGACTCTCCGTTGGAAGTTGATTGTATATTATATTAAGTATATTATCCTCAAGGTTAAAGTCAGTATGATTGCTAAAGATATCTGGTTTTTGAAAGAATGTTTAAGGTGCGCTGTAATACCGAAATTCTTAAGGTCTACCCAAAGAAAGAACATATCAAGTTCAAAATCTCTTGACACCCAAAACAGATTAAACAAAATATGGCTAAAAAACTAATTTAAGTTACAGAAAAAAATCGCTACTAAACTTGCAGCTCTACAAAGCACACTTAAGTATATCCCATTTTACATCACCCTTAGACTGGAGCTCCATTCAACGACATACTATTGAAAAACTCTCCAACGTCTTAGACAGAAAGCAAAAAAACTCTAGAAAACAAACTAAAACACCTAATAGAAGATCAAAAAAAGTTAACCGTTAATGGAAAAAATTATTCAATTCCTTTAAAGATAAACAACCCCGCGACAATTAATTTATCAAGACACCAATTTTTCTGAAAATGAAATGAACATACTCAACAAAGGAGCGGAGTTGTTAGTTTATAGTGGAAACAGATTTTCATTTCAGTCTTATCTGAACTTGTATGAGGAGATCTTTAGCTTCAGTTGATGTTTTATGTCAAAACACTTGATAACATTATTTTTGTGAACTATTAGTGTGAGAAAAATGGGCAAAAAAAAAGTCCAGCTCAGCAGTTATTTAAAGACAATAACAAAGGCAGTGTTGCCTGCAGGTATTGTAATGTTGTATACAAACATGCTAATGTTAATAAAATGACCAATCATATGAGAAAATTCTTCAAATGTCCTGAAGAAAATTCTTGTTCAGCAAAACACTGTATATACAAAAGTAGGCCATTCCATTCATAAATCCAGCACAAAGAAAATACCTGAATGTCTTCAACAGCAAGAGGAATTGGAAGCAGATGTGTCTTTTGAATCAGAAGAATCAAATCCAGGGCCGAGTTCAACATTACATACATACATTATCATTATAGACTCTTATGCCTTTCAGCGTTCAGTCTGCAAGCCTCTGAGAACTTACTAAATAATACCAATATAATGGTCCGTTATTGGACATTATAAATTTTCCAGCTAACCCATTCTTGGTTGCAGTGGCCTCCACGGTATGCACTAGCCTTGCGTCTCGGGAGGTGTGCCAAGTCCCAACTGACGAGCCCAACGAAGGCGAAACGCAAGCAACCAAGATTGAGTTAGCTGGAAAATTTATAATGTCCAATAACGGACCATTACATTGGTATTATAAATTTACTCATTCAGGACAAATATTTTAAGCTCCCTATGGGAATCAACATCTACATCAACTTACTAAACGTCGCCACAATCCTCGATTTGCGACTAGTGTTGTGGCCACATATAGTTCCATACCTCTTATATTTAAATCGTTAGAAACTGAGTCTAACCATCGTCATCTTGGTCTACCTCTACTTCTCTTACCCTCCATAACAGAGTCCATTATTCTCCTAGGTAACCTATCCTCTTTCATTTGCCTCACATGTCCCCACCATCGAAACCGGTTTATGCGTACAGCTTCAACCAACGAGTTCATTCCTAAATTAGCCTTTATATCCTCATTCTGAGCACCCTCCTGTCATTGTTCCCAACTGTTTGTATCAGAAATAATTCTTGCTACTTTCATGTCTGTTACTTCTAACTTATGAATAAGATATCCTGAGTCCACCCAGCTTTCGCTCCCATAAAGCAAAGATAGTTTCGTCTGGGAGCTGACTTCCTTCTTACAGAATACTGTTGATCGCAACTGCGAGCTCACTGCATTAGCTTTACGACACCTTGATCCAATCTCACTTACTATATTACCATCCTGGGAAAACACACAACCTAAATACTTGAAATTATTGATCTGTTCTAGCTTCGTATCACCAATGTGACATTCAATTCTGTTGAATTTCTTACCTACTGACATCACTTTAGTCTTCGAGAGGCTAATTTTCATACCATACTCATTACACCTATTTTCAAGTTCCAAGATATTAGACTGTAGGCTTTCGGCACATTCTGCCATTAAGACCAAGTCGTCAGCATAGGCCGGACTGCTTACTACATTTCCACCTAACTTAATCCCTCCCTGCCATTTTATACCTTTCAGCAGATGATCCATGTAAACTACGAACAGCAAAGGTGAAAGATTACAGCCTTGTCTAACTCCTGTAAGTACCCTGAACCAAGAACTCATTCTACCATCAATTCTCACTGAAGCCCAATTGTCAACATAAATGCCTTTGATTGATTTTAATAATCTACCTTTAATTCCATAGTCACCCAGTATAGCAAACATCTTTTCCCTCAGTACCCTGTCATGTGCTTTCTCTAGATCTAGAAAACAAACACAACTGCATATTCCTCTCGTAGCATTTTTCAATTACCTGGCGCATACTGAAAATCTGATCCTGACAACCTCTCTGTGGTCTGAAACCACACTGGTTTCCATCCAACTTCCTCTCAACGACTGATCGCACCCTCCCTTCCAAGATGCCAGTGAATACCTTGCCTGGTACACTAATCAACGAGATACCTCGATAGTTGTTGCAAACCTTTCTGTTCCCTTGCTTATAGATAGGTGCAATTACTGCTTTTGTCCAATCTGAAGGTACCTTACCAACACTCCCACGCTCATTTTACTACTCTATGAAGCCATTTCATCCCTGCCTTCCCACTATACTTCACCATTTCAGGTCTAATTTCATCTATTCCTGTTGCTTTATGACAATGGAGTTTATTTACCATCCTTTCCACTTCCTCAAGCGTAATTCCACCAACATCATTTTCCTCCTCCCCATGAGCTTGGCTGTTTGCAACACCTCCAGGATGATTTCCTTTTACATTGAGAAGATGTTGAAAATATTCCCTCTACCTCTCCAGTGATTCCCTGGGATCTATTACGAGTTCACCTGAATTACTCAAAACACTGCTCATTTCCTTTTTTCCCTCCCTTCCTAAGATTCTTTATTACTGTCCAGAAAGGTTTCCCTGCTGCTTGACCTAGCCTTTCCAGGTTATTACCAAAATCTTCCCAAGACTTCTTTTTGGATTCAACAACTATTTGTTTCGCTCTGTTTCTTTCATCTACGTACAAATCCCTGTCTGCCTCGGCCCTTGTTTGGAGCCACTTCTGATAAGCCTTCACGTTTACAGGCTGCTCTCACTTCATCATTCCACTAAGATGTTCACCTTTTTCCCATCTTTACACACAGTTGTTCCCAAATTTTTAATTTAACATCCCCAGGCAGTGTGAGTAGCCTATCTAGAAGGAGCGACCATTCCACCTTTAGTCGACCTCGACCATCATCAAGCGCCAGCGGAGGAGACTTATTCACCTTTTTGGACTACATGGACAGTCAATTAAATGTAAGTAAAATAATATTTGTTTATACTATATATTGCAGTTCCGTTACAGTATAAACATTATGTCCAATGACCGATACCCATTTAACTGCAGTATCTTCTTGAATATAATCAATTTGCCTAAGTAACAAATTTGGGCAATTGCTTACTATTATTGTATCACCTTCGATTTTTTCATACTTTTATATTTACTTTCTGTAATGAAAATGTAGGCAATATAATATATAAACAAAAACAGCGAGCGCTACATGACGTTGTAGCGGTTTAGCGCTGAACAGTTCAGTGATAAAGGCTTGCGGACAATAAGTTCCTTATCGGACTTTCGGACATGTCGATGCACGTTTGGGACACCTAATTTTGCTGTTTTTGCTTCTCTTTTTATATCAGAAAGTAAATAGTAACTAGTCTTGTAAAGAAATTGTTTACTCACGAACACTTGTTTTGTTGTAGGCTATAATAACGACATGTCTAATAGTTTTTTAAAATTTTTTGAAAGCCTCAACCAAAGTCGTCATAAACGGACCTCCGTTATCTATTGTTGAACATCCACTGTGGTTAGAATTCTTGAAAAAAACTTTGTCCATCTTACAAACCACCATCCAGGTATTGTCGATTTTCTTCATATCTCAAAGCTCAGTATGCAGAAATGCAAAATGAAGTCACAAGCCAGCTAAATGACTTGAAACACTTAGATTTACAGAGTGACGATTGGAGTAATATCAGAAATGAGTCAATAGTAAACTGTCATCTCAAAACCAGAACTGCTTTTTGTGGAGTTTGTAGCAACAAAAGAAAACAGACACATTGCACCTTACTTAGCTGAGTTGATGATCAATGTGACTGAAAGATATAGTTCTGAGAAGTTTCTTGTAATATATAAGTAATAATAATAACAACGTTGTTACGAGCTCAACTTCGCCTACCTTATGGCTGCTTCTCCGTCTTGATTTAGTGCACACTATATTGCGCTGCTCTATGAACCTTCTGCTTGCTATGCTGTCTTACCACTGCTTCATCTGCTACACCGCCACGCGCAATCTCCGTGACGTCACCTGTTCTAGTGTGTTCTCGAGCTCGCTTCGCTCCGTGTATATATACTCGCCGCTTTCTCCTGTCCGGCGATCAGGTGTGACTTGGTGTTGTAATCGGCAGTGGGAGCTCAAGCCCTGCACCGGCTGGTCCGAGTGCATTTGGACTTTACCTGGTTCTCCGTTACGTGTTGGGTGAGCAGACTTTTACTGTAATTATTTACCATTCATTTTTATTTCGCCCTCTCATTCATCATATGGGCTTGAATAACGCTTCGATATTGAACTATCGTCCCTTCAGGACACAGCGAAGTTTCACGGTGTCAAATTATTGACTTTGACTTTATGATGGAAATATGAAGGAGGAAGCGTGCTGGGCTTCAAGTTTTGAACAGTTGTACTGGAACCTTTTCTATCGTTTGGAGCAGACATCGTACCCTGGTCAATCCCCTTTCCCTGCTTGAATCTCTTTCCCGATTTTTCCTTCTTTTCGTCTACCTTTCGTACCTCTAGTAACATATTAATAAATTTGTAGCTTGGTGCTCTGCTAAAAATTTTTACACTTCATCTGGCGTGTGCCTTTCGATTACTCTGGTGTCTACTTGCTTTAAAAAGAAAAAAGGTGTGCCTTAGTTTTAGGGGGATAGCCTGTTCTTTTATCACGTGCCTTTGTGAGCACTGGAAAAATTCCTTTTAACTAATGTTAATTTTCTTGTTCCTGTTTCCATAATTCCTTGCTACTTTTGTGGCATTCGCATGAACATTGGTATAAAATTTTATTCTGGTTTCGTGCTTGGCCCCCCCCCCCCAAGCTCTATTGTGGTTTGGTGATTACCCCTTTAAGATACGTACACTAAACAAAAAAAAAAAGGAGAGAAAACCTGTTGATAATTTGAACAATTTCCCACTTTAATGGTGTATCAAATGGTCGAAGTTCTCATTCTTATAGTGTAAACAATTGTTATTTCTTGGAGTTGTTTTAATATATGTGTTCATTTTTTTGAAACCTGTGCTTGTGGGAGTTTTCTTGGGTGTTCTCCCCCCCTTTTCCACGTGTCCCTTCCGCGATAGTTCCTCTGGGGAAAGGCCCCATAATTGAAATCACCACTTGATTTGGGATGTGATCACTGCTATCTGGTTATTCTAGACACGACATTTAAATATTGGTGTTACCTCACTTTACGCCCTTCCCTGCGCATTGCTCTGCTGAGTCCTCTTCCCCCCCCGCACCGGCAAGTATTTCGTGAGTCCCTTTGCCTACTTTACGTTGAACTTGGTCGGTTTATGCTTAGTGATTGCTGCAAGCACTTGAAAGTACATATCTGTTTAAATGTGTCAACGCTCACCGTAACAACGTAAACGTTTCCACCTTTTCAATACTAAAATATATTCACAAAATTATAAATTACACAGTACTAGTTTCGACCCATCTAGGGGACATCATCAGCCATACTGAAGCAAAGATCACTTTTGGCGAAATCCTAAGAAAATGTTATTTTAAAGAATAACAATTGAATGTGGTAGATGAAGTGAGATGTTATTATGGTAATAGTTAATAATACAAGGAATATACATACTAAGAGGTTTTTAACAAAGAATAAAGTATAAATGGGGTGTTGTAAAAAATCAGTAAGTCCTTGTATTGAAATGACATATATAAAATTATATATGGCTTAGGAAGAGTGGAAGAGGGCTTAAGGTGGGGCTGAAGGGTGCGGGAGAAAGTGTAATTGTCTCGGAAAAGTACCTTTGATTAAATTTAGGATTGAGTTTAGGTTGGCTGCATTATTGTTTCTGAGGAAAGTGATAAATAGATCGAAGAGTATGTTCGGTTTCTTTTCCGAGACAATTACACTTTCTCCCGCACCGTTCAGCCCCACCTTAAGCCCTCTTCCACTCTTCCTAAGCCATATATAATTTTATATATGTCATTTCAATACAAGGACTTACGGATTTCCATGATTATAATTTTTACAACACCCCATTTATACTTTATTCTTTGTTAAAAACCTCTTAGTATGTATATTCCTTGTATTATTAACTATTACCATAATAACATCTCATTTCATCTACCACATTCACTTGTTATTCTTTAAAATAACATTTTCTTAGGATTTCGCCAAAAGTGATCTTCGCTTCAATACGGCTGATGATGACCCCTAGATGGGTCGAAACTAGTACCGTGTAATTTATAATTTTGTGAATATATTTTAGTATTGAAAAGGTGGAAACATTTACGTTGTTATTATTATTACTTATATATTATTCTCAGTTCAATACGGACCAAAAACATGAAATTCATAACCATTAATAAGTTTCTGGTAGTAACACTTCCAACATGAGAGCTGCTTTGGCCTCGGTTAAGGAGAAATATCCGTCAATCATACCACTTGGTTGCCTTGCTCACCTCTTGCATCTTGTATGCGAAGATATTTTAAAATATAACACCGTGAAATCTTTCATGGCAACTGTCATTAGCATAATCTTTGAAACTTCCTGGGCAGACTAGCCGGGGAAGCAACTTGTTTCGTTGACAAAGTTTACTAGCAAATGAATCTGTGTTTCAAAAGCTAGCTGCTAGTGAGGAATCTGATATCACACCAGAAATTAAAAGGCAGCTACTTGGTGGAGTGTTTTAGGTTCGAGTTCAAAAGCTGGTGAACATTTCTGATCCAATCATTGAACTTATTTCTGCCTTTGAGTCCAACACTCCCATAATTCACAATGTTTTCACGAAGTTTCACAAACTACCCAACACTCTCAAGCAAGAAATTCCAGAATCCCCTCTTTAAAAATCTGAAGAGAAAACTCTGCTAGCCAAACTGGAGAAACCTGTGAAATTTGGTGTCGGTCAAATTCATCTGGCTGCCGACTTATTGCACCCTTCATCTCAAGGTTGCAACTTGAAACCTGTTGAACAACTTGATGCTATTGAGTTTGTCTGTGAAGTCGGCAGTAGCATGGGAACAAAAGTAGTTGAACTTCGGCAAAACATTGCCGACTACAGAGACAAAGAGGGGCTGTGGCAGCGGCCCTTTCTTTGGGAAGGATTAATAGATACTGAAAAAGAGAAAGCAATTAGCCCTATGTTATGGTGGAGGGGCTTGAAAGGAACATGTGTGCTAGCTGATGTTGGTGTGAGAATTTTAGGTGCTCCAGTAACATCTACTGTTATTGAAAGAAGGTTTAGCACATTCAGCTGGATCCACTGTAAGAAAAGAAAATGACTTACAACTGAAAGGGCTGGACAGATAGCTTACTTGTCACACAACTGGAATCTGCTAAATAAAACACCAAAACCAAGAAAAGAAAAGTCTCCAAGGAAACACGGCGGGTGCAGCAAAAAAGAAGTTGAAAACACCAATAATGATCAAATGCAAGTTTCCTGTAGCGACAATAACGAGGACAGCAATGATTGCCACATTTCACCCTCAGATGAAGAGTACATCTCTGAGAATGAGCGTGATGAACTCAGGTTAGTTGTACTTGTACTCAATTGATATTTTTCATTGTAAATTGGTATGTTGGCCTAAGCCCAAAGAGATTCATTATTTATCATTATGAATAACCTAATACATTTGTTAAGCTTCATTAAACCTAAATTAAGTAAGGCCTCTATTCTTTTAATGTAACTGTTAATTTTCTATTTACTAGACTTTTTGGTTATTTGATTATTTCAAATATGAATGTTATTACAAACTGTTCTGAAAAACATATACAGTGTATTGAAAACTGTATATTACACCTTTTGTAGAACTTGGTCAATGCTCTGAATAAATTTTCCCCAACTTCTATCTCAATATTTGCAAAAGGCCTAGTTCAACTCTGAGTTTTTGAGGTTATAACTATTGAATTTTATCTCCTGATCTAATTCCCAATTCTAATTCTGTTTTTAAGTCTGAATTCTAATTAAATTTGATTTTATTAACTATCTAATGTTACATTTCTAAAAAGTTAATGTAGAATAGTTTGCATACCGGTACCCTTTTTTAAGGCTCAACTTACCACGACACAGGATTTTTAATGAAAAATCTAAAATACCGGGTATTTACCCCCAATTTATAAATACCTGGGTATTTTACATCACTGCATGCAACATAGTTTGTTAGGCAGTAAATGGGTTAGACTGAGCTGCTGAACAAATGAGAAGTAGAAATGTCTTGGTATATTCACCACACGAGGATGAAATGGGCAAATTTTATGAAGCACTGAGTGACATTGTAGTCAGGGTCAACAGGAGGAATAGAATAGTGCTAATGGCTGATTTCAATGTCAGAGGTGGAAATACAAGTGAGGAAGATATGAAACCTAATAGGAATGGAAAGTGTGTACTGGACTTTTGTGCCAGTGTAGGGTTAGCAGATATGAATACATTCTTCAGGCATAAGGCTATTCACTCCTTCACATGGGAGGGTAAGGGCACCAGATTCATAACAGACTACATCTTAACAGATTTTTAGATTAAGAAAATTTGTTAGGAATATGTGGGCATTCCACAAATTTTTTGGCAATATAGACCAATATCTGATGTGTACTTAACTATCCCTAGGCCGAGGTTCTCTGCAGATGAATTATTTCCAAGACCAAAGTGATGTCACTGGTTGGGATTACACAAGATCATTTCATGTAATCAGCAGAATGGTAAGCCAGATGCAACAAATCTAATACAGTGAGTTTGCAGTCACAGTCTGTAAGAAAGAACACAGCTCCCTGTTTCCAGACCAACTTTGCTGTATGAGTATGAAAGCTGCATGGACTCATATGATGTTCAAAAGCCAGAAGTAACAAACACAGAGGCAGTAGTCAATTTTTACTGGTATAAACAGGTGGGAACTGAGAATGAGGAGATAAAGGACGAAGATATACGCACAAACTGGCTTCAGTGGTGAGGTCACTTGAGGCAAATGGAGAAAGAGAGGTTAGCTAGGAGAATAATGCTTTGGACAGGCAAAGTAAGAAGTAGAGGGAGACCAAGACCACAATGGTCATACACAGTTCCTAATAATTTAAAGATAAGTTATGGAACGAACCAAGACCAGAGAGCTAGTTCTAAATTGAGGATTGTGGAAGCATTTAGCAAATTTACAGTGGTTTGCAGACTAAACGCTGAAAAACAAAGAGTCTATAATGAATATTTATGTATTGTATCCGTCCCATTAATAAGAAAGGACGTAATGTAATTGCATTGGTTTGATGAGCCAAACAGACTGCTCTGTTGAAGCAAACAAGCCGTGGAAACTCGTACTAAGAGAGGGGAGGTTGTAGAGTGTATTCAAGGCCATGCGCAAGCCACCTCACAATCTGTGAAGGGAAGATGCGTGTGAACCAAAAAGTTGGAATAAAACAGACAATTATCTGTGTTTCCGGCGTACTGAACCAATGATAATTTAGATATGAATTCCAGCCAATAACAGCTTGAAATGACGAGTTACACCTCAAGTTATAAAGTGAAGAAGTGCAATTGCGAGAAGGAACTAGCAAACAAATTATTCCTTTACAAGTCATCTCTCTTACAAGTTCTCTCGTACCATTTGACTTTCTTTTGGTTTGACTTCTCACAATTCTGTAAGTCATCTCTCAATAATTGTAAGCAATCAGAGCTACATGTTGTATCCTGAACCAAGTGAAAGTGTAACAGTATTCAACGAGGAGACTGCCGTAGTGAGGGGTTCGACAACAGGCCATTCAGTCTTATCTACTGCAAGGAATGACAATAATTACGGACTTCTACGAGATAATTAAGTCAGCCAACGCACGCTTTGAAATCCTGTTAATGTCTTTATAATTCCTGGAAGTCTGTGGGAGAATGAAATAAAATCACAGGAATAGAACCAGCTTGTGGGTGGTTAGGCCGTGTGCATTATGCAATAGTTAAACGTGCATGTTGTACATCTTTACGACACAAGAGAAATTATGAGTTAAGTATAATATACAAAGCTTATGGTGTTACAATTCGTGTGTATCACATTCTAAATTTAAGAATTAGTTTCAGTGAGCCTCCAATTACAAGACCATTGGCCAAATGAAGCAACAAAGGAGAGCCTCAACTTGTAAAACCATGGATCATCGCCAACAATTATTGAAGGAGATCATGCATGCCTAAACCTAATTGTGTGAGCCAGCGCAATGGAACTGTACTACCCAACCTGATGGAATAGGACATCCGTCACCATGGTCACATAGCCCAGCTGAATCTGTCTTCAACTTTGCTGTTGGTTTATTAGAGTGTGGATGGATTAGATCTATCTTTTTTGAACATGTCTTCTGAATGTGTTACTGATTTTTTTTTTTTTTTTTTTTTTTTTTTGCTAGGGGCGACGTAAAGCCCTTAACAAAAAAAAATCAGAAAGAAAATAATAATAATAATAATAATAATAATAATAATAATAATAATAATAATAATAATCTTCTTCAGAGTTTGCCCCACCTGGTGGCAGGATCCGCTGCGAGGATTCGTTGTCTCCGTTTAATTCCGCCTCGGGCAATGTCTTGATGTAGTCTTACAGCTTTCAGGTCGTCGTGTACTGTATAGGTCTATTGCTGTCTTGGTCGTCCCTTAGACCTCTTTCCAGCGACTTCCAATTTATATGCTGACTTTGCCAATGTATTGTCTTCTGCATGCAAAACATGCCCAAACCAGTGCAGACGGTTTTCCTGCATTTTCTTCTGGATTGGTGCAACACCAAAATGTATCCTAATATCGTCGTTTGAAATATGATCCAGTCTAGTGATGCCAGCTGTCCACCTAAGCATCTTTGTCTCCATGACGCTTGGTCGACGTTCTACCTGTTCTGTAGCTGGCCAACACTCTGCGCCATAGAGAGCGACAGGGTGGACAACAGTCCGGTAGATCTTATATTTCAGATGGTCCTTCATCCGACGGTCGCAGGTGATGGCTGTTGTCATTTGCCACTTCAGCCAGGCTGTGTCCATCCTTGTGTTGACCTCGTCAATAAGTCTGCCATTGTCAGAGATTGTGGAGCCAAGATATTTAAATTTCTCTACTCGTGGTAGATCTTCTCCGTCAATGTGGATGGTTCCAACTTCTTGAGGATCTAATGTCATTTATTCCGTCTTTTTGTTGAGGCACAGGCCATATTGCGCTAGTCGGTTGTTTGGCGCTGGAGATCATGCTTATTCTCAGCAGCCAACACAAGATCATCAGCACAGAGAAGTGTCCATGGTATTGGCTTGTGCAGGTCTAATGTAACAGTGTCCATCACAAGAATGAACAGCACTGGTGATAAGGCACAGCCTTGATGGACTCCTAAAGTGATGCGGAAATCATTGGACACTCCTGTGGCAGCTTGGTTCTACGTAGATCATCTGTACCCACTTAAGGGGCTCTGGAATGCTATGTTCTTGTAGCGCTAACCAGATAAGATCACGTGGCACCTGATCAAAGGCTTTCTCAAGATCCAGAAATGTGAGATGAAGCAGCTTATTCTTTTCTCAACTAACAGCCATGCAGCGTAGATTGCATCTGTTGTGCCATAATTTTTCACAAATCCAGCTTGGTTCATTGTAGGTTTGGCTATGTCGCGAAACTTTTTGTCGGGAATATGTTCGAAGACCTTCATTGCGTGGCTCAGAAGTCTGATCCGGCGATAATTAGAACAATCGGCAGGACTTCCCTTCTTGAAGATTGGTACAGTAATGCTCTGTTGCCAATCTGATGGTGTTTGACCTCCTTTGATGATCTCGTCGAAAAGCTGTGTTAGCCACACTGCCGCATCCCACCACTGAGAGCAACAGACTCTGCTGGAAGATCATCGGGGCCGGAGGCTTTCCCTGGTTTCAGCTCCTTCAGAACAGCCTGGACATCAGTGACGTCAATTTCCTTCACTGGGCCTTCAATAGCGGAGGTGGTTGGGATTGGTGGGTGGGAAAATTCTTTGGTTGAATATTTCTCAAAATATCTCTGCCAGCATTTTAGCGCTTTCTTCACGTCGACCAGCAGGTCACCTGTTTTGTCACTGATACTGTAAAAACATTGGACATCTTCCGTTTCGCGATGCCTTGATTTGAGTAGCCGATGAATATGCCGCTCGCCTTTGCGCATGTCAAGTTTTGTATATAGGTCTGCGTTTGTTACGGCAATGACCTGCTTTGCTTCACTACGGGCTGCTTTGTAGGTATTCCAACTAGATGGTGTCTTATCTGAAAGAAACTCGTGGTACAGCTGTTTTTCTTCCGCATTGCATCTTTAACATCGTCATTCCAAAGCCATGCGTCTTTGTCAATGTCAGAGTGTGCAGCTTCATGAACGGCATCTTTCAGTTTATTCCAGCCCTCTTCAACTGATGTAATTGATGGCACTGTAATTCTTGTAACAACGTCAGCCTCCTCCTCCTTGAAGCGCCACCATTTAATTCTTTTAGGTCCATTTCTGGGCAAGTATTTGGCTCTTGGCGACTTTATCCGTAGCTTACAGATGACTGGTCGATATTGCATCGTGACGGTTTCGTAAGGAACAACTTTTGTATCTAGACCATCTTTGAAATTCTGTCATCTCACAAGGATGTAGTCAATCTGAGTTGCATTGGAGCCACTGTAATATGTGATTAGATGAGTATCACGCTTTTTGAACCAGGTGTTCGTAATGATCAGATCACGAGTTTCTGCATAATTGAGAATTTGTTGGCTGTCGTCCTTCTCTCCATATCCATGTCCGCCATGGGCAGTGTGGTCTTCTTTCCTCTGTTCGACGTGTCCATTCAGATCACTGGCAATGATAAGGTAGTCTTCTGGTGACTCTTCAACAGTCTTCTCATCAAGCAGTTCCCAGAAGGAATCTTTTGTTTCTGCGTCTAGGCCGGTTTGTAGAGCGTAGTCACTGAAAAAAATGGATCTTCCTTCTAACTGCAACATATACAATTTTCATCCAATTTTGCTGATATAACAATGCCAAGACAATCAGTTGTTCTTCGGGTTCCGTTGCATACAAGTTTGTATTTGTACCCATTGTTGCATGAATTTTCTCCACTCAATAATAATAATAATAATAATAATAATAATAATAATAATAATAATAATAATAATAATAATAATAATAATAATAATAATAAATTTTTTAAAATGTATTCAGTTAGTTTTCAAGTCCATGTTACATACAAAGATTCCACACATTTACATACACACTTTCTGCACACTATTTACAGTACCAGGACCGCCTACATCTGGTCTATCATTCTTTGCAAGTCCTTCATCCAGAACTCGTTATCCAAGTTGCCATGTCTGAAGTGGATTAGCACACACTCACATGTTCTTTTTAGTATGATGGTCTGTAGGTAGGCCTGTAGCTGTTTGTTCACTTCCAACTTGTCCATGTGCTTCTTGAACAAGTTGGTGACTAGCCCGTCCCACGTTATTACCCCAGGGACCATCGTGACCTTGGCTCCATTGTACATAAGTGAAAGTTCGTTGGCTAGCATCTCTTACTTTCTTCCTTTAGTAGTTTCAGTCTGTTTCAGGATATTTTCGTTTGTGATTCCAACTTCAAGGATTTCATTCTTTACAAGGTGATGTATCATCAGATCTGGTTTGTTGTGTTCAATGCGAAGCGCAGTCTGTATAGTGATGTCAGACTTTATTCTAATCCGCTGAGTGGATATGACATTTTCCACTTTATAGTTCTTTATTTTCTTAGAATTATTCAGCTCAAACTTTTTAGTGAACATGAAATGCAAGCATCTGACGTCAATGTAGCGTTTCTTGTAGTCCAAATTAAGCATTCGTCCACATTGTGTTTCCATATGGTCTACTGTCTTATTGCCGTGATTGCAGCGTGGACACCTCTGGAACATACTCCCATGACTAAAAATTTTTCTGTCTTGTATCTTACAGAACATTCCTTATTCCTGCGGAGATATATTCCCCCTCATTAGCCATAACGATGACTATTTTACATCTACAAATTTCTCCTATTGTTCACGGAATGCATCGACTTAGCCATGGCTTGATCCATTCTCATCTGTTTTTGTTTCTGCTTAACTACTGTTACCATTACATCGTTTCCTTCCTCAATTAGCTACTTCCGTCTCAAATGCTCTTCAATCAGTCCATTATGGGTTGCATTTCTTCTTTTACTTTGTGATAAAATTCGTTCTTGTACTTGTTGACAAATATTTACATAGTTCAAGTAAAATCAATTCGGCCTTCTCAGAAACATTTTGTAGTCCTCTTCCTAACTCATGTCTTTTCAGGTACAGTCGTTCCGTATTACCTGCTGTTCAAACGACATTATGCTCTCTCAAGATTCCTCTCACCTTCAGATCAATGTTAAATTCTTCCTGCTCATACGGGATCAGGCCAATATAATAGTTAATGGTTGACAACGCATACTCGTTTATTGCTGCAAACAGGTTTCTTGCATTCAATTTTGTTACCTGTGATTCAACCTCGTTCGCTATGATAACTTTATTCTCGGGCTTAATTACATTTCTCGAGTCTTACAACATTCCTAGGTATTTGTATCCTTCCACGTCATTTACCTTCTCTCCAAAGATATGGTTCGAATTGATATTGCTTGCTGACTTTTGCTGATTGATTGTAAAACCCATGCTGTTGAGACATTGATTCGCCCACTCCCTCAGCTCATTCAATGTCTGCACATCTTTGGCAAACAATTTAATGTCATCGATGAAAATGTGGTTTATCATCATCATCGTATGGCAAATGAGGTGGTTGCACTAAATTCTTCCATGTTCATCTGCTTGGATCTTCTCGCAGTTCTTATTTAAGATTCTGATCAACGATACCATAGCAACTTGGATGATAGAGCACCTCCTTGTAATATTCCTCTATTTTCGTAAGAGAATTTACATAGAGAGGTGTACGACAAATCGTATAGCATACGTAGATGTTTCAGTTCGCATACAACACTTAAATTATTTATTTTTTAAAAACCTATTTTAATGTCTTTGTTATACTTTCCTAGCCTGATGATTACATACGTTATTGCCGAAACTAGTCCCACAAATGTGAATAAATAAAGATATATGATGATTTAATGACTATCACGATTTTTAGTACTGAATAGGTGGATCTCTATACCTATTATTTTTTTAATGTAAATCTCAATTCAATACGGACCCTAAAAATGAAATTTTTGACACTAAATTCTGAATGTCCACCCAAGCAGTACACAATTTAGTATTGTACTTTTCTTTTATAGTTTTGCTTATAAGTGCTTGTTCCTTAGCGCCTTGACATCGGTTGTGTGTTCCCATTTGATTACTTGAGATAATATTGTTCACGTCACAAAAATCATTGACTATTACCGCGAACACTTTGCTGATTAATTTGAATAAATTCGAAAGGCATGTAATTGGCCTCAGGAGCTGCGGTATATTTGCATTAGGGATTTTTGGAATCAAATATGTTATTCCAGCACGAAGTTCTTCATCGATCAAGTCTGGGTTTTGAATTATTTCGTAGATTAGTTGTTCTAACCTCTCATGTAGTGCATACATCCTCTTAATAAAGTAATTATATACAAAATCACGTCCTGTTGCTTTCTAGTTCGCTAGGTACTTCATACACCTGGATATGAGCTCTTATCTCTATCCATGTCTACCTCCACTTCTGCTGGACTTGGTTCTTGGATCAGTTGTTCATAATCTTGTCTTTCATTATATTACCAAATTGTAGTCCAAAAGCATTTGGTTTCTTCAAGATTAATATCTTCACTTACTGTAAATCTATCGCCTTCAAGGTCATGATAGAAGGTCTTCCTATTAAACTCGAACTTTCTGTTACCGGGTGAATTGGCCGTGCAGTTAGGGGCGCGCTGCTGTGAGCTTGCATCCGGGAGATAGTCCGTTCAAATTCCACTGACGACAGCCCTGAAGATGGTTTTTTGTGGTGTTTCCCATTTTCACACCAGGCTGTACCTTAATAAGGCCACGCCCGCTTCCAACTCCTAGGCCCTTCCTATTCCATCATCGCCATAAGACCTATCTGTGTCGGTGCGACGTAAAGCGACTAGCAAAAAAGAAAAAAAAAACTGTGTTCCTAGATGCTATACGATTTTTAGCTATCACTATCTTCTTGTAAATAGCTATTTTCTTAAGAATCGTATCACACATCTTCTGAATATCACTACTCTTGTTTGAATGAATTCGAGTTTCTCTACACATTCTATTCAACTCTTTACTTGCTCTTTCATTTGGGCGGTGGGCATAAATTATTTCCAATTTCCTATTCAATTTGTTGATCTTGGCTTCAATAGAGCTTTTCCAGCCAGATACCTTCTTTTCTTTAGCTGTCACCATCTCATACGTCTGTTGGCATGCATACAACACATCATTAATTTGGGCGATCGTGGTTATTTGCTGTTCTACTCGTTCCGATTTTATGATTACATTCATCATTTCAAGTAGTCCTCGATTTATTTCCGGGCTAAATACTTTCTTAGTTCTTGTCCTTGCCTCTTTCTTCTTACAATATTCATCAATATTTGTCAATAACATTCGTTTCACTTTGAGGAACAAGTCTGTGTTCACCATAGATGGCACCTGTATTGCATTATTTTCTTCGATGTTGTCTACTTCACATGCATTAATACTCTGACTCTTGTGCCTGAATCGATTGTATAAATTCCTGATGTCAATTTGACAAGCTCCTTGGTCAAAGCGTTGTTGAAACTCTTTGGTTATTTTCGGCCACCATCCTCGGGGCATCCTGCTATACTGTGCATCAATAATCTGCTGCAATCTTTCGATCCATTTCATTTTACAAGTTATTATCCTCATTTTGTCCTCATTATTTCATCCTCATTATTTCATTTTGTGGCCTTCTTTAATCTCATTGACTAATGTTACAAGCTCTCTGGTTTGTGCTTTGGCCGCCTCGAGCATTTTTGGTACTTGCTTAATCGTTCCAACACTTTCACCTTCAATATATCCATTGTTCTCCACCCCCCCCCCTTTCTTCTTCCTCTCCATCTACCCCTTCTCCCTCTCCCTCACCTTGTTGTACAGCTGTAGACAGGGTAATTAGATCGGTATCTCGCAAAACATTGTTTGATTGTTTCAATGTATTCGATGCTCAGAGTAACCATTTTATTTTGATCACGCATGTTTGTGTTAGTAGAAGTTTCCATTTATCACCAGAACATTACGCGAACGACCCACATTAGCACTAGGTGTACAACTGCGCTCTAATGTTGTTTCCTCACAACTCAAGTGATAGTTCCACAAACTTATAGCTCCAATATGCCTTTAGCGGTGGTCTTGTGAACTAATTATGTTTCGATGTTGTCTAAGCTTCGATCCCAACTTTTCTTCTTTTAGGTTAAGTACCTTCATGCAATCATGGTTCTTGATTCTTAACGACACTAAATACTTTACACAGACTCACCTTTATTGTTCGTTGATCAGCGTTTGCTTCTTACACTCTTCACAAATAATAGAGTCTGTATTGTGCTATATTGCTTTTATCAGTACCAATAATAATACATGCCGGCTATTAAGGAGCGACTTAATTAAATTACGATTGAGTGTTGAATGCAGCCACATGGTGCAAGTGTTTGGACATGGATTTCATTCGTTAATGTGTTAGACAGAGACTAAAAAATCAGTTAATAATAATAATAATAATAATAATAATAATAATAATAATAATAATAATAATAATAATAATCATGAAATACAAGGACAACATAGAACAATGAGTAAAATAAACAGACTGGAGTATGTGATATTGCTGAAATGCTGATTATGCCCAATTCAACTGATGGAATAAGTCGTATGAGAAAAATTCAACAATTTGGAGCCTGAGCAAATTTATGCAGCAATTTGTAGGAATGATTTTTATGAACATGTGATAGCTATTGGAGCAAGTGTTGGCAAATAATACAATAATCATTCAGTAGGAAAAGTCAACAATGCATAAATAAATTCAAACTATTACTTTGAAAATCTTGATGTTAGATAAACACAGATTATGGAGTGACATTTAATGATTTTTATCCCTGTGGTACATTGAAGTAGAATGATTTATGTTGTGTACGAGATTCTTCCATTTTAATCTCGCTTCCTATGAATAGGGTTGTATAACAAGAGTTTCTGTAGGGTCATCTACAGAGTTTTATGGCGTAGAAAATTAACAAATTAATAATTAAATGCCTAAGAAAGTTGAAAAAAAAATATAAGAACCCACGTAAAGACATGAGCGTTTGCATGTATTGTGGAATTAAGTGATGTTTGGAACATACTTCTGTGTAAATGTTCCATGTGCAACTTGCTATTGGATTTTCTGAACTTCCTACGTTCACAGAGCACGAGTGTCAAATCTTATTGAACTCGGGACTGTTCATTTATGGAAGATTATACTCTAATATTTTCCAACATGTGATTAACAATTTAAGTGAATAATTTTAATCTAACAGAATTTTAGACTGCATACAATCTATGGAAGAGAAGGGATCACCAAAGAGAGATAAAGGAGTTTGAGCAACAGGAAAGAAATAATTTGTCACAGTTTCAGTTGAAGTTGTAAGCACGTATTCGTATGCAACAGGAAGATATCAAAGTTAATGGCTAGGGATAATAATACAATTTATTATAGGGTAATTATTTGACCTAAACTGAGATTAGAAGTAAACAGTATTGTAAATGTGATAACATTAAATACTGAAGAATTAATTTAACGCTAAATCTATCTTTGGGGAAATGTTTCTTCAATCATGTGTTTGATAACACTAGTCTGCGATGAAAATGCTGCCTCCGAAGTTTGTTTTGGGTGTATTTTTAGAATGCTGAATTCAAATTCAAAGCCAGAAAGTTCCTATCACCTACCAGTAATTTTTTTTTTAAATTTCATTTTATTTTCCTTATAGTGCAATTTTTGTATGCCCAAAGAGTAATTATGTGAACTGTATTACTTTACCATGTGTAGTTTTATGATGTCAGGATTTGAACACCAAATGTATTTTTAACATATTTATAGTACACACCAAGGGCACCAGATGTTTCTCATCTGATACAGGAAGTTAGATCGATATAACGTGCACCCTTGCAACCTTAGGTTTATTGCAGGAGATAGAGAGCCACTCCACATTATCTTATCTCTGTGAAAACTTTCACATCCTGTCTTAGTTTCTCTCGCATTGCATTAGTGTGTGTCATTTTTAGAGTTGAGCTTAACCGCCATTTCAGAACATCAGTGACAAAAATACAGTATCTGACTTGTGTGAACCAGTCACAGGAAGCACGAGCATATGATTATTGTCACGGTCACTCTTTGGTCGCGGGCAGCCAGTATGGAAATACTTCTAGTTGATATGATGAAGTCAGGTAGTATTTTTTGGAAGATTCAGAACATTAGAAGTGGGAAAAATAATATTCACATTTATAATTTGAAGTTTTAAGAATGCATAGGGAAAAGGTTGTTAACATGATGTGCAATAAATTAACAAGCATCATTAAGATTATGGTCTTTGTTATAGGTTTGGTCTAAAAAGGTGTAAATACTTTCTAATTCATTCATAAGTTTTCCTTTCCCTATACATCTTAGAATTGTGAGATCCTTATCAATTGACGTAAACTGGTGTCCTGTTTCACGCGTGTGAGCTCACTGCTGAATATTTGTTATGTTTTAAGGCATTGTAATGTTCCATATATCTCATATAGAAGCTGCGCCCAGTTTGACCAACATAACTAAATCCACACTGAGCGCAAGTTAGTCTGTAAATACCAGATCTCGAAAAATGGCTGTTTTTATAATTGACTTTATTATGATTAAAAAATATACTTTGATTTGTATTTACTGTTCTGAAAGCAATATTAGTGTCATATTTCTTCAGTGTGTTCGCGATCTGGTGGATGGCTGGGTTATTGTATGTAAACGTGGCGTAACTAGTCTTTTTAGGTTTATCCGGAATGAGATTCGTGGATAGTTTATATTTAACTTTGTTGATTAACCAGTTAATCATTTCAACTTTGAACCCATTGAGTTTAGCCAAGTTCCTTATATAGTTTAATTCTATTTTTACGTTGTGAGGGGAGAGTGGGATTTTCAAAGCTCTGTGTATTAAATTATAGAATGACGCCTTTTTTTGAGAATTGGGATGTAAAGAGGAATTATTTATGGCTACAGGAGATTGTGTGGGTTTCCTGTAGATTTGAAAATCAACGCGCGTGATCGTTATATCTAGAAAATTTAAGGACTGTTTAACTTCGTCTCCCTTAGTGAATTTTACACTAGGGTAAATTTTATTTAAATTCTCTAAAACTTCGTCACTGTTAGTAACATTTTTGTCAATAACCACAAAAGTGTCGTCCACGAATCTTAGCCATAAACATATACCTTTTATATGTTCTTTGATTTTCGTATACTCTATTGAATCCATGTAAATGTCAGCCAAGTTGCCGGACAAAGGGTCACCCATGGCTAAGCCAGTCTGTTGATAAATCTTTCCATTAAATGAGAAAAAGTTGTTATTCAATACAAAATTCAAGATCTTCATAAATTCATCAATTTCCAGCTTACTCAGGCTGCTATGTTTTGAAATACTGTCATAGATAATTTTGACCATTTCTTTAGTAGGTATATTTGGGTACATGTTTATGACATAGGAACACATTATATGGTTAGGTTGTAAGTCAAATTTACTTAAAATATCACCAAATTTGATTGAATTCTTTAAAGGAAGTTTATTATTAAACTTATGTTGTTTTAGAAAACCATGGATATATTTGGAAACTTTATAGGTAGGACTATTATGGCAATTAATAATCGGACGTACGGGAATGTTGTTTTTATAGATTTTAGGTAGGGCTCTGGCTATTGAAATACTGGGGTTCATGTTTATCAGTCTCTGTTGTTCCTGTTCATTGAGAAGGAATGTGGAGTTCTTAATTATAGATTTTAAATTACGTTGTATTCTTACGATAGGATCTTTGCTAACTATTGCATACCTGCCAACTTTACATAACCAAAAATCAGGAGATTTTGCTATGATAATCAGGAAAAATCAGGAGATACAATTGGTAAAAACTGCTTATTCTACATGTCTTGCACAATACAGTACTATGATATATTTATAACACTCGTCTCAAAGCCCGACTGTTGCTATACAAGGCTACAAGGCTAAAAATTACACATCTCTATTCACTCACAGGAAGTGAGATGATCGGTCTCTGATAAGCCTACCGAAAATAGTATGAACTCATGCTCCACATGTGTGAATCACTTACATGCCATTACTTAGCAAATGCATAAATTAATATATTATTGCATCAAGAGCAATGCTATTTGGAGCAAATAACTAGCTGATGTACCCGTGCTTCGCTACGGAATTCCCAGAAAGACTGTCCTTATAGTTTTCCCAACTGAAGTCAGCATAGGTCATTACAATGATGCCAGTATGAATGTGCGATTAAAAGCAATGCTATCATATGAAATATTCGTTAAAATGAAAAACAGCACATTTTCTCACTTTTAGCGAAAAGTACTATGGTTACATAAAATCAGCTTCATGGTCCGTATCGCACTTCAATAGATTCACAATTAAGTATTTATTTAT
The DNA here is from genome assembly GCF_040414725.1 of Anabrus simplex. NCBI lineage: Eukaryota > Metazoa > Arthropoda > Insecta > Orthoptera > Tettigoniidae > Anabrus > Anabrus simplex. Next base: position 2,007,270 of record NC_090271.1, read on the forward strand.
TTTCCACCTAGTCGATACAATGATTGCTTAAGGCAATTTAATGGTTAAAAGTGGTACATGTTTCGTATATTATCAACATCTTCAGCCACATAACACAGTATAGATGAAAAATATATAAATTGACAAAGTAATGCTTTAGAGGAAGTGTCCTTAAAATTAACATAAGATTGACAACATTAAAACAAACAAATAACTCAAGAGAAAATATATAAATTATTTCTGCAATAGAAAGCAGTCGTCAAGGAAACACTTGTACAATATTCCATAGAGAATATGTCCTAATGAATATTCTTTTCTTAATAATTAATGAAAAAAGGTCAATTTATAAATTAAAAATTATACAATTTATAAGTAATTGTTGAAATGAAGAAATCCAGATATCACAGTGTGGCTCTTATTATTAATGCAGATGAAAATATAACTAATTCCTAGTTGTCAATTCTTATTAAGCCTGCTTTCCTTTGGAACAGTAACTCCTGTCATTCTTTCACAGTTTTGCGTCGGGTGTAATATTGATGATGCGTTCTTCCTTGCTCTTGCACCTGAGGAGGTGGAGGAGCGGGGGATATAGGTGTGTCAAGAACTTCCTTGCTGTCACCTATAGCTTCAACTGAAAAGGAATAAGTTGTAGGGCTATCTGTAGGTGGAGAAATTCCAATTCTTTTTTCGTGATCTTTCTCAAGCATTTTCAAATATACTAGAATTTGATAATATAATGGATTCTTATATTCTACAGCCTCATTAAGGTTATCATTTTTCTTTACAACTTGGTCTAGATGAATGTATAGATCTTCATATGTGTTCATTAAGCTGCCCTTTTTTAACTTTTTTATGATGGTCAGGTCTTGTTCTATGTTGGTAAATTTATGACCTGTGGCAGTCATGTGTGATCCCATAGCTGAGAATCTTCTTGAATAGTTTCAACAATAACATGATTGATAAAATAATTAATAAATTTCCGGAGAAGCAACAATCTAAATTAACAGTCAAACCTAGTAAAACTGAAAAATACATCAAGTTCACATAGAATAATCCAAACATACGCGTAATAACAAATTTATTTAAGAGAAAAAAATTCAAAATTGCATTTTCCACCAATAACAACATTATCAACCATGATACAATAAATCTCTCGGAAAAAGATAAATTTTTTGATTCGGGAATATATAAACTCACATGCTTTGAATGCAAAAATACATACATAGGACAATCTGGCCGCAATTTTAAAGTTAGATATTTGGAACATGTGAATGCTGAAAAATATAGAAGATTAGTCCCGCAGGAGTTCTTTCAAGTGCCAGTAAATCTACCGACACGGGGCTGTCGTATTTGAGCACCCTCAAATACCACCGGACTGAGCCAGGATCGAACCTGCTAAGTTGGGGTTAGAAGGCCAGCGCCTTAACCGTCTGAGCCACTCAGCCCGGCGACTTAGCAAAGAATCCAAATTCATGAATATCTCTGTTATCATAGCGGGTGTGGTAAAAATGTATAAGACATAAATGATAGGAAATTTAATATAATATAACTTTAGTTATGTAGCATTTATCAATAGGGCCAATAATAACAAATATCATCATCATCATCATCATCATCATCATCATCCAGTTTTCCACTCCAGTTGCCCGGGTGTGGTTTACGAGCACTCTCCACTTCTGTCTGTCCATGTACCAAATATTTGAGATTAAAATTATAGGCCTTCTCCGAAACTACCATTACACTCAGCGTGAATGAAATTATTTATGGCCTAGATTGTAGCGACTTATTCCCCGACATTATATACCGATTTTCATTAAATTCTCTTCAGCCGTTTTCTCGTGATGAGCGAGCGTGCGTACATACATACAGACCGAAATTACGGAAAATTAAAACTTCCATTCCCCCTTGTTATTATAGTCGCGACCGGTACGGAAATATAATTATTTTTAAATTATGAGCAATGTACAGACAATACTCTTATTTTATTTATATTGAGATAAAATTAGTCAAAATTGTCTCCAAATGGCTCCTAAAATCTCTAGAAAAGTCACTAGTTATCATTGAAATTCTGTCACTAAATTACTAAGTAAAACTCAATATCTAACGACTAGTCTCTGGAATTGACCAAAGAGAACGGAATCGATTAGACTGATGTGAACGAACATGAACATAGCACGCGATATACAGATTTCAATAAACATCGCACATTCGCGCACATTTCTCGCATTAATAAACGTAGATATTTCGTTTGAAAGTGGCCAATGAGCGAAGGACTTCCGGCCACCGGCGAAAAAAAGTTGAAATTGCGGGATTTGAAAACAAATATTTGCAATTCACCGAAAAATAGGCTAAAATCAGGAGAAATAATAGAATAATCGGGAGGCGGGAAGAACTGTCGAAAATCGGGAGTCTTTTTTATTATTATTTATAAGTTTCATATTCCATATTGATTGGATTCAATGTAATAGACAAGAAAAATGTTCCACCGATCAATACATCAAATGTTCCACCGATCAATACATCAACACATCAAATGTTCCACCGATCAATACATCAATAAATGTATTGATCGGTGGAACATTTTTCTTGTCTATTACAATCAGGAGTCTCCCACTTAAATTGGGAAAGTTGGCAGGTATGCTATTGTATAAACCTTATCCTTATCGAGATCTGGTTTTTACAGACTAACTTGCGCTCAGTGTGGATTTAGTTATGTTGGTGAAACTGGGCGCAGCTTCTATACAAGATATATGGAGCAATACAATGCCTTAAAACATAAATATTCAGCGATCAGCTCGCACGAGTGAAATAGGACATCAGTTTACATCAATTGATAAGGAACTCACAATTCTAAGATATATAGGCAAAGGAAAACTTATGAATGAATTAGAAAGTATTTACACCTTTCTAGACCAAACCTATAACAAAGACCATAATCTTAATGATGCCACGGAGGCAAAAAATTTCTTTATATGAGCTAACTCCAAAGTTATTAGGCATTGTGAATTCAAAACATAATACAATCCCACAGACTTTTAGAACTTCTTGTTCTAAAGCTTCCACCACCTCGCCAAATGTAAGGCCCGCCCCATCTTGATCCTAACGGCCCTCCAATAACACCTGCGCGCAAAGATCCGCCCACCCTTACCTCCCCCCCTCCATGTCTTTCACTGCCTCAGCCACACCGTTATAATACTAGAAGTCAAGCTAGCGTTGCTGGAACGGCCCGACGTACTTAACACGCACCGTACGAGTAAGTACCGCCTTAGGCATTTTTGACGTACGGGAAGTCTCATGCACAGTACTATTTAACTAACTTTCTTTAACATTTTGTTTCAGAAAAACTATCATTTCTTTCAACAAATGTTTCAACGGGGTTAATAACACCCACTTGACCGTCTCTTGGATCCAATTTATTACCGCACCAACATAATTACTGACATCCGCTAGCTTTGACACAACATTTTATCATTAGCAACGCCTCCACAAGAAGTTCCATTTTCTTTTCTACGACTTTCAGATATATCAACCGTACACATTTTAACATATTTGTTACGTTCACACTTCTGTTTTAAATAACTGACAGTGATTTTACCATCTTGGACTCATGCTATGGGAATGAACAAACATCCCCCTTGATGACTGTGCTTACACTCAAGGCCGTCACAGTCTTAATGATACATAAGAAGAGGATCCGTTTTGGTTTTAAACTCTCAAATATTCATGATTACCCATGTTTTAATCTTCAAAAACTTAATTCACTGGTTTTTAACATACTTTGGTGCAATATCGTTATTTTAGACATTATAGTATAATATTTTATGAAATCATTGTCCAACATTTTACTCTATAGTTTATAAGATTGGAAAGATTCCATATCCATTAATTTTTAAGATTGATATAGGCTGATGATGCCCGTAAAATAAGGGTGAAACATGTATCATTGACTTTTATGTATTATGTATAAATTTTAACCACATGAAATAGTGGATTATATTGTATTGTACTGAACAGGTGGACCTATAAATATTATAATAATATTTGACATACAGTATATGTCAACTTCAGTTCAGAACCAAAATGAGAATAGTACTTGTAACTTAGTAGCCAACCAGGCAAAATTCAAATTAAATAGTTTTATCGATCTTAATTTAAGTAATAATTTCACTGAAAATTCTCAAAGAAAACACTCAAATCCACGTCTTGAACTTCACCTCGTTACCGCAAGCTACAGATTACTGATTGAAAGCATCTTTTCACGCGGGATCTTCGAGAATGCATACACTAAGTTAAGAACTTCATTTTCCCATACTGAACTGAGATTCACAATTAGAATTCAAGAAGGTTCAACCTATTCAATACAAAATGTGTTGTGAACACCTTGTACAACACATTTTGTATTGAATAGGTTGAACCTTCTTGAATTCTAATTGTGAATGCGGACACTACAAGAAAGAAAAGAAAGTCTTGTCTATTAATAAAAGGAAGCACGGGTAAAACATACCGGGCACACAAAGTTATTTTTGACTATTTTAGAATTAAATAATACACTAGTTTAATTGGTTTCACTTCAAGATTCGCAAGTAATCAAAAGTAAGCGGGACCTGTGATGACACGATGCGTTCGGCACCATGAGCCGAGTGACAGCATATATAGGCGATGACGGCTCCTGAATGTCAAGCGCTAGACGGAAGTGCAGTGTGCCCATGCTTGTGTTGGAGAGTTCCCTGTTCTGTCATATCCTCTTTGTTTTGTGAGTTCCGTTGCACCGGCCACTGGCCTTTGGTAGTAAATCGGTACATGCGAATAACTTAATGTGTTCTGTTTTTTCTTCAACTGTTCTATAAGAGTGTTTTCATTGAAGCCTAGGAATATATACCGTACAAAAGACGGAAACCTTTCCATGACGTCGCATCAGAGTCCTGTTTGGGACTTTTTTACTAGAATAAAACCTGACAGAGTGAAATTCAATATATGTTTTTCAATTTTGTGTGCAAAGGGATTTTCAACCGGCACAATGACGAGACATTTCAGACTTGAACCTCCCACAACAGACATTTATCAAAGTAGGTTCGTATCGGCACATCATGACTCAGAAGATGAAAAGGCAACAACTGAAGCTTAAAGTCATGTGCCTGCCACATCTGTTCAAGTAATAACTGGACAAACCTATCTTCCTGTGTCGCTAATGAAAGCTGTTTCATCATCATCTACCACCAACACTACTACAACAGGTATGTCCGATCATACACTCGAGTTAAGCACATTAAGCAGAGGGAAGGTACAAAGATTGAAACAAAATAAAATAAAAGCCTATTCATCCAGGCCTATGTCAACAACTAAGAAAGAGGAACTTGACAAACAGTTGTTGAAATGGATTGCAAAAGATTGTGTACCTTTCAATATAGTCGAGGCTGAGGAGTTTTAGAAGTTTTTATCGATGTTAAATTAGTCTCCCAAACCGTAAAACACTTTCGAATAGTCTCTTGAATAAACTCTATGACACAACATTGCAAGATGTCAAGGCTAACGTATCAGAAAAGGCTTCATATGTAGCCCTCACAACAGATGGGTGGACTTAATTGAAAAACGAAAACTATATAGCAGTTACTGCTCATTTCATATGTAAAAGGGATGGCACACCCTCTTCAAAGCTTCTGTCCTGCACGAAGTTTGTAGGAAGACATACAGCAGACAACAGTGCCGAAGAACTCAAGAAAGTGGTAATAGAATGGGATCTTCAGAACAAAATCGTGGCCTGCACAACAGATAATGCTTCAAATATGGTTAGTGCGGTTCAGAAGTGCAACTGGTGGCACGTTCCATGTTTGGCGCATAGTTTGAATCTAGTAGCACAATCAAGCCTGAAAGAAATAAAACCAATGAGAGAGAAGGTAAAACGTATTGTCGAATTCTTTAAAAGGAGCCCACAATCCTTGGAGAAACTTCACAGCATTCAAAAACAGATGGGCTATCCTGTTCCGACTCTAAGCAGGACTATCCAACACGGTGGAATTCGACATACGAGATGATGAATAGAGTCATTCAGACCAAGGAACTACTACAAAGTACTCTTGCAATAATGAACAATAATTCTGTGGAAGTTTTAAACTATGAAGACTGGAACATTATTGAGAAATCAGTTGAAATTCTACGATGCTTCGATGAAATGACGAGGGAAGTCAGCAGTGAAAAGCATGTTGCCCTTTCAAAAATTGGATTGATGAGTAGGAACCTTCGAACTCATTACCAACAGCTGCGGGAGATGGAATATGACAGTCCAGCCATTTCTCGACTCCTTGGCAAGATATATGAAGAACTGACATGTAAAATTTTCAACAAGTACCGCAATATAAATATATTGTGGGAAGAAACACTTTTAGATCCAAAATTTAAGATGTATGGTTTTATGAAGGATGAAAGCAAAGTTAAAGAAATAAAGGAAAAACTTATTAATAATGCCGCTACCGTTATTTGCACTGCACACCAACAGACAGCTGTTAACACATCAGGTGGAACAGCGACATCAGCTCCCTGTAAACGAGTGTTCTCAAAGCAGGGACAGACCATCACAGAAAACCGTACACGTCTAAAAATTGACAAAGTTTCTAAAATCATGTTCCTGAATGCAAATATGCCGTGAACTTTTTTTGAGCACCATTTAAAGTGTAGTATTGGAAGATTAACATTTGTCGGAAGTTTCACTTAATTTTTATTTTCGTGTTCTCCTTGTACAGTATAATATAGTGTTTAATTTTTATTTTCGTGTTCTCCTATAATATTGTGTAAGTAAATAGAGTACCTGTACTGACAAATATTTCTTCCATTGTGCGAGTGTATGTTTAATTAGTGAAAATAACATTGAGACATTTGTAAACACATTTACTGCCAGTGTAATTATGACAGGTGGATTTTAGAATGAATGAAAACATTCTTATCCCAAAAACAACAATTTAGACATGATTTTCCTGGGTTTATATTTCAGATTTCAGACTGGTTTTTCACGTGCCGTGAAGTTTTATCCTGGCCCTAATTACAATACCGGCCAATACATTCAACTGGTGAAAGTATCCTTGGATTAGTTACTTTTAAACACCTGTACTGCCATTGTAACCGTGTTATCTGTATGTCGTATCGACCGAAAAAATCTTAACCTAAACGCAGCCTTTAAACGTGATTATCGGGCACAAATTTAAGTGTTCTGACTGTTCGTTCACGTTTCCTGAAGCTTTATGCTGGGCATGGCTATAACTACACACAGCACGTTCGTAACAAGCATATTCCCGCTAGCGCAGAGCATGTAATGTTGCCTCTCGAAGTTCTCTCTACTGTGCAGTTACAGTCTCGTGTCGGTACAGGCACATTTCAGCTGACGCAGAGCATGTCATGTTCATTCTCTCTCTCTCTCTCTCTCTCTCTCTCTCTCTCTCTACTACACAGTTACAGTCCCGTGTGGCGGCACTCTGTACTAAACACTCCGCCTCAAGCTCCTAATGTTGCGGAACAACTGAATGTTCCAGTCTGCCCAACCCTAATAAGCTGGTGGACAAACAAGCCTTATGCACTGCATGTGAGAAATTTCCAATGATATATGAAGCAAAATTAAAAGAAGGTATATTTAATGATCCTCATTTAAGAAAATTGATGTCAGATGCAGCGTTTAAAAGCACTATGGATGAAAAGGAGAAAGCAGCATGGATGTCCTGTGAAGTTGTTTCAAAATTTCTAGGTGACAGTAAGGATCCCAATTACCGAAACGTTGTGGCTAACATGCTTGTAGCATACAAGGAACTTGGTTGTAACACGAGTATGAAAATTCATTTCCCGTTTTCTCACCTAGATTATTTCCCTGAAAATCTAGGATGGTTGAGTGAGGAACAAGGTGAACGATTTCACAAGGATGTGCTGGAGTTTGAAAGGGGATACCAGGGATGCTGGACCATCAGTATGCTTAGAGACTATTGTTGGATGTTAAAGCATCAAATACCTAAGCACAAACATAAAAGAAAAAGGAACAGGAGGACCTTCTCAAGTAAGAAGCGAAGAGTGCAAACTTTGTGTGAAACTTTCCAATAGTGAAGTAAACAAGACAAAACAAAAACACTAGCAACATGTACTAACAACCATACACATTAATTTCATCAACTTCTGTATATTAAATACTGTTTAATCTTTAAAATAAAAATTATGAAAACGTTTGCAATGAATTTTGCGTAATTTATACAATACATGTAAAGTGTTTTTGCAAGAAAACCTTAAGTGATAGATGTAAACGGATTGAAAATTCAGATTCAGCACATAGACACTATATAAAATCACATCTTTTACATTAACAAACAAAAAGTTAAAATTTGCAGGATTGTGTAATCACTAATAACTAGTTGGGGCTAATGAGTGTAAGGGCATAAATAATTAATTTAATAAGACAAACCAGATTTGTCTGTATATAGTACAGTAGACTTTGGAAGAATGGAATATTGTATATAGATGATGTTTGTACCACATGATAGTGTAAGGAGCAAACACTGATCAACGGACGTGTGAAATGTTAGAGTTAGGATCAAAGCTTAGACAACATCACAAGATGCGTATTGGAGCATTAAGTTTGTGGAACTATCACTTGAGTTGTGAGGAAAGAACACTACACCTAGTACTAATGTTCTGGTGATAAATGGAAACATCTACTAACACAATCACGCGTGATCAAAATCGAATGGTTACTCCGAGCATCGAATAAACTGAAAGAATCAAGCGATGTCTTGCGAGATACCGACCTAATTATCCTGTCTACAGCTGTAGAACAAGGTGAGGGAAAGGGGGAAGATGACCCAAACCTGGTCGAGACGGCAGAAGCACAAAACAAAGAGCTTATATTTGTAACATTAGTCAATGAGATTAAAGAATGCGACAAAGTAAAATGGTATAATACCAATATAAATGGTCCGTTATTGGACATTATAAATTTTCCAGCTAGCTCATTCTTGGTTGCCAGCGTTTCGCCCTCGTGTGCTAGGGTGGGCTCATCAGTTAGTACCTAGCACACCTACCAATACGCTGGCTAGTGCATACCGTGGAGGCCACTGCGTAGACTAACTGGAGCCACCGGCAGTGCCAATGCACTAAGAGACTTTGTCTCATCACTAAAAATTGATGCCTGCTTGGCCATCAGATGATATAGATGTTGATTCCCATAGGGAATCTGAAATATTTGTCCTGAATGAGCAAATTTATAATACCAATATAAATGGTCCGTTATTGGACATTATAAATTTTCCAGCTAGCTCATTCTTGGTTGCCATACCGTGGTATGCACTAGCCAGCGTATTGGTAGGTGTGCTAGGTACCAACTGATGAGCCCACCCTAGCACACGAGGGCGAAACGCTGGCAACCAAGAATGAGCCAGCTGGAAAATTTATAATGTCCAATAACGGACCATTTATATTGGTATTATAAATTTGCTCATTCAGGACAAATATTTCAGATTCCCTATGGGAATCAACATCTATATCAAAGTAAAATGGATCGAAAGATTGCAGCAGACGATTGATGCATGGTTTAGCAGGATGCCCCGAGGATGGTGGCCGAAAATGACCAAAGAGTTTCAACAACGCTTTGACCAAGGAGCCCGTCAAATTGATGTCAGGAATTTACACAATCGATTCAGACACAAGAGTCAGAATATTAACGCATGTGAAACGGATAACCTCAAAGAAAATATTGCAATACAAATGCCATCTATGGTGAAGAACACAGACTTGTTCCTCAAAGTGAAACGAACGTTATTAACAAATATTGATGAATACTGTAGAAGAAAGAGGCAAAAACAAGAACTAAGAAAATATTTAGTCAGGAAATAAATCAAGAAATGATGAATATAATCATAAAATCGGAACGAGTAGCACAGCAAATAACCACGATCGCCCAAATTAATGATGTGTTGTATGCATGCCAACAGACGTATGAGATGGTGACAGCTAAAGAAAAGAAGGTATCTGGCTGGAAAAGCTCTATCGAAGCCAAGATCAACAAATTGAATAGAAAATTGGAAATAATTGATGCCCACCGCCCAAATGAAAGAGCAAGTAAAGAGTTGATTAGAACGTGTAGAGAAAATCAAATTCATTCAAACAAGAGTAGTGATATTCAGAAGATGAGTGATACGATTCTTGAGAAAATAGCTATTTACAAGAAGAAGATAGTGATAGCTGAAAATCGTATAGCAACTAGGAACACAAACCGAAAGTTTGAGTTTAATAGGAAGACCTTCTATCGTGACCTTGAAGGCGACAAATTTACAGTAAGTGAAGATATTAATCTTGAAGAAACCAAACACTTTTGGACTACAATTTGGCAATATGATGAAATATACAATAATAAAGTTTTATTATGAATCCACCTGTTCCCAATATATTGTATTGAACAGGTGGATTCATAATAAAACTTTATTATTGTATATCAACAGATTTCAATACGGATTAAAACATGAGATTAGTCACTTGCAATATGATGAAATGTAGGATGCTAAAAGGTTTGTTTTGTCACCTATTCAATACATATAAATTTTAAAATTTAGGAATTTATTATTGATTCCACTTGAGACATGTTTCGCCATTCATTGAGGCCATCATCAGTCAAATTATCTCCTCAAGGCAAAAATCAGGTACCTGGTTAGTAGTTGACATGCACAAATTAATACATATTATTAATACACATTACAAAAATTAAGTATGAGAAACAGTTGTACAATAGTGATGGTTGAAACTTATAGGTTTATAGAATAAAAAGTCAGCACCAATGCATAAAATTAAAATAGAGTTCGGCAGTGGTGCTCTGGAGAACAATTGACGCAATCATAGGAAAATATAAAGTTTTAAAAATATACATTATAACAATCAAGGGAGAAAGGGTGTAGTGCTCGGCGTCGATATTTGTAACCAATGGTTGGTAACTATACAGTATTTACATTGTCCAATTGAACAGTTGAGAATAAGGTTTTTAAAAATATGTACCTTATAACAATCAGGGGAGAAAGGGTATAGTGTTCGGCGTCAATGTTTGTAACCAAAAATTAATGGCAATGGTTGGTAACTATACAGTATTTACATTTCCAATTGAACAGTTGAGAATTTTACAATTTATATACATATTTACACAAAAGCAGCTTGGTGCGCAAGGATATAAAAAAAAAAAAATAATAATAATAATAATCTAGTACCAAGTGCGTCCTGTTGTTTTAAAGGTTGGAAGAAGAATGTAGCATTGATATTTCAGAATATGCAGAGTGGTTTATCTTAGTTAAAATCACCGGGGGTAGGGAAATATTCCATAGCCAAATGAGGTTTTATAGGACTCAAGCTGATAGTTGTCTGGTTGCTGCACCGAGATCGGTACGGAGGCTGGTCAGTGTGGATGGAGACTCATGGGTATTCAGTGCATTTGAATGGCAACAATGATGACAGTTATTTGTAGGTAATTGCTTTTAAGGAATATGTTGCGGGTTGAAACTTTCGCTTATTCTTTTAGTTGACTTCTGTAGCTTCGAATGTTATGTGAAGACATCGGTGTGAGATGCCGGTGAGACTAAAATGATATTATTCTGTGCAAAAGTATGACGGACCTCGGGATGAAGTTATTGTTTTTTGTTGCTGGTCTGGTGAAACAGAATAGAGTTGCTTGTGTTGTGAACTGCGGTGGAGAGATTAGAATGTATACGGTAACTGCAGAGTCAGAGCGTTGTAGCTGGGATGAGGCATCTTCTCATTCTGACTGCGAAGAGGAGCCGTAGTGGCACGCCATTTTCGTGCCGATGTGCGCTGGGTTCTGGCGTGTTGTTGAAAGTTTTATTGTATGGAGTGGAAGTTATCTGATGTGTCGCTGAGAGGTAATTGTTAATGAGTATTGGTGCACTTTTCCTATGATTGCGTCAACTGTTCTCCAGAGCACCACTGCCGAACTCTATTTTAATTTTACGCATTGGTGCTAACTTCTTATTCTATAAACCTATAAGTTTCAACCATCACTATTGTACAACTGTTTCTCATACTTAATTCTTGTAATGTGTATTAATAATATGTATTAATTTGTGCATGTCAACTACTAACCAGGTACCTGATTTTTGCCTTGAGGAGATAATTTGACTGATGATGCCCTCAATGAAGGGCGAAATATGTCTCAAGTGGAATCAATAATAAATTCCTAAATTGTAAAATTTATATGTATTGAATAGGTGACAAAACAAACCTTTTAGCATCCTACATTCAGTATCTTCAATACGGATAACAATTATTTTTATCACTTGCAATATGATGAAAGAAGATTACAAATAACTGATCCAAGAACAAAGTCCAGCGGAAGTGGAGGTAGACATGGATAGAGATAAGATAAAAGAAGTCATATCCAGGTGTATAAAGTACCTAGGGACTGGAAAGCAACAGGACCTGATTTTGTATATAATTACTTTATTAAGGGGATGTATGCACTACATGAGAGGTTAGAACAACTAATCTACGAAATAATTCAAAACCCAGACTTGATCGATAAAGAGCTTTATGCTGGGATAACATATGATTCCAAAAGTCCCGAATGCAAACATACCGCAGCTCCTGAGGCCAATTACATGCCTTTCGAATTTATTCAAATTAATCAACAAAGTGTTCGCGGTAATAGTCAATGATTTCTGTGGCGTGAACAACATTATCTCAAGTTATCAAATGGGAACACGCAACCGATGTCAAGGCGCTAAGGAACATGCACTTATAAGCAAAACCATAAACGAAAAGTACAATAATAAATGGTGTACTGCTTGGGTGGACATTCAGAAAGCATATGATTCGTTGTCACATGAATATCTAATTGAATGCCTACGGAAAATACATATGCCAGAAAACATCATTAAATTTGTCAATAGAACACTTGACAAACAGAGAACAACATTAATATGTGAAAATAAAGTGGTCGGTGACGTGAAAATAAATAGAGGAATATTACAAGGAGATGCTCTATCACCCAAGTTGTTCGTAATTGCTATGGAATCGTTAAGCAGAATTTTAAATAAGAACTGCGAGAAGATTCAAGCAGATAAACACGGAAGAATTGAGTGCAACCACCTCATTTTCATTGATGACATCAAATTGATTTAATTTCAATCTAAGAATTTCATTTTTGTCCATTTTCGCCAAGGATGTGCAGACATTGAACGAGCTGAGCCAGTGGACGAATCAATGTCTCAACAACATGGGTTTTACAATCAATCAGCAAAAGTCAGCGAACAATATCAATTCGAACCATATCTTTGGAGAGAAGGTAAATGACGTGGAAGGATACAAATACCTAAGAATACTAGAAGACTCGAGAAATGTAATTAAACCCGAGAACAAAGTTATCATAGCCAACAAGATCGAATCACGGGTAACAAATGAATGCCAAACAAAGTTGAACGCGAAAAACCTGTTTGCAGCAATAAATGAGTATGGGTTGTCAACTATTAACTATTAATATTGGCCTGATCCCATACGAGCACGAAGAATTTAACAACATTGATCTGAAGATGAGAGGAATCTTGAGAGAACATAATATCGTCAGAACAGCAGGTAATATGGAACGACTGTACCTGAAAAGACATGAGTTAGGAAGAGGACTACAAAATATTTCTGAGAAGGCCGAATTGATTTTACTTGAACTATGTAAATATTTGGCAACAAACACAAGAACGAAGTTTATCGCAGAAAGTGAAAGAAGAAATGCAACCCATAATGGACTGATTGAAGAACATTTGAAACGGAAGTACCTAATTGAGGAAGGAAACGATGTCACGGTAAAAGTAATTAAGCAGAAACAAAAAGAGATGCGAATGGATCGAATCACGGCTAAGTCAATGCATTCCACATTGTTCCGTGAACAACAGGAGAAATTTGTGGACGTAAAACAGTCATCGTTATGGCTAATGAGGGGGAATATATCTCCACAGGAAGAAGGAATGTTCTGTAAGATACAAGACAGAAACATCTTCTTTAGTCATGGGAGTATGTTCCAGAGGTGCCCACACTGCAACCAGGGCAATAAGACACTAGATCACCTGGGAACACAATGTGGACGAATGCTTAATTTGGACTACAAGAAATGCCACAATGACGTTGTCAGATACTTGCATTTCATGTTCACCAAAAAGTATGGGCTGAATAATTCTAAGAAAATAAAGAACTATAAAGTTGAACATGTTATACAATAAAGTAAAATAATATATTATTATTGGTCCACCTTTTCAACACAAAATGAAAATTACATAGGGACTAGTTTCGACCTAGTAATAGGTCATCATCAGCCTGAAGTAAATTAAAGCGTAAATATCGAAGAAAAACATAAACAATGTAAACACAAGTACAGTCTTTTTAAAGGTACATACCATGTGGGAATTTGAGTAGAGATATATTAAAAATAATAACTCTTCCAATTGACGAAGCACTGAGCGGAAGTTATGTAAAGTAATAATAATAATAATAACTTAAATGTTTCCACCTTTTCAATACAATATATTCACAAAATTACAAAATTATACGGTACTAGTTTCGACCCATCTAGGGGTCATCATCAGCCGTATTGGAGCAAAGATCATTTGTGGCGAAATCCTAAGACAATATTATTTTAAAGAATAACAAGTGAAATGAGATGTTATGGTAATAATTAATAATACAAGGAATATACATAATCAGAGGTTTTTAACAAAGAATAAAGTATAAATGGGGTGTTGTAAAAATTATAATCATGGAAATCAGTAAGTTCTTGTATTGAAATGAAATATGGCTTAGGAAGAGGGCTTAAGGTGGGGCTGAAGGGTGCGGGAGAAAGTGTAATTGTCTTGGAAAAGTACTTTTGATTAAATTTAGGATTGAGTTTAGGTTGGCTGCATTATTGTTTCTGAGGAAAGTGATAAATAGATCGAAGAGTATGTTGGGTTTCTCAGAGATTTCATTGAGATTGTGACTGGTCTAGGTGTATGTAGTAATTTTCCATTATGTTCAGTAAAGGGCCCTTGTTTGCTAATACGAGGATGTCCATGTCTTGTTCAATATTGGTGAAATTATGGTTATAATCTTGCATGTGTTGGCCGATGGCTGAAAACTTGTTGTATTTTATTGCGTTAGTGTGCTCGTGGTATCTGATAATGAAGTTTCTCCCGGTTTGCCCGATGTAGGTTTTTTTTACAGGTGGTACATTTGATCCTATAAACTCCTGATTTTAAAAAACTGCTGGTCTTGTTGATGTGTGAAGTATTGTATAAAACATTCATGTTGTTATTGTTGGTTTTGAAGGCTATTTTAACGCCTTGTTTCTTAAAGATGTTGGTTAACTTGTAGATATCATTGTTGAACGTGAAGGTGGAAAATGTTAGAGGTTTGGTTATTTCTTTTTTGAGGGTAGTTTTTGGGCGATGTTTGTGTTTATTGATTATCCTTTCTATAAAATGATTGCTGAAGCCGTTGAATTTTGCGATTCCGCGGATTGTGTTGAGTTCGTTTTTTAGATCTTTATTGGACATAGGTATGCTGAAGGCTCGGTGAACTAGGCTGTTGTATGTGGCTCGTTTGTGGGACTGGGGGTGCACTGAATCTTGGCGAATGGTGGAGGCTGTTTGAGTGGGTTTTCTGAAAATTTTATAACTGAAAGAATCTGAGTTTCTAGTGATGGTTAAATCTAGAAAGTTGATTTTTTGATTTGATTCGGATTCTAGTGTGAATTTGATATGAGGATCAATATTGTTGAGTCTTAAGAGGGTGGTGGGTGCGTTAATTGATTTCTCATTCATGATTACAAAGACATCGTCGACATATCTGGCCCAAAAGAGAATGTTTTCGAATTCGTTGTCAATTTTGGTGTATTCGAGGAAGTCCAGGTATATTTCTGCTAAGATACCTGAGGCCGGTGACCCCATTGCCAAACCATTTTGTTGATATATGACATTGTCAAAAGTGAAGAAGTTATTGTCGATGATAAGTTTTAATATTGTGATAAAGTCTTGTATCTCTAGTTTGCTTAAGTGGCTGTTTTTGTTTAAATTGTTTATAATTATCGGAATTAATTTTGATACTTGTATGCTTGGGTACATGTTTACAATATCGAAAGAGTGGATGGAGTGATCCGGTTGCAAATTGAACTTGTTTAGTTTTTCTACTAGCTCAGATGTGTTTTTAATAGACTTTTTGGATAAGAATTGATAATTTTTTCTTAAGAAACATTGGATGAATTGTGATATTCTGTATAAGGGGCTCGGTCTATAGTTGATAATTGGCCGGATGGGAATTCCGGTTTTGTGAATTTTGGGAAGAGCTTTAGCAGTGGGGAGTCCTGGGTTCATATGTATGAGTTTGGATTTTTCCTGTTCGGTAAATAAAAATGAAGTGTTTTTAAGAGTTTGTTTAAGTAGTTTTTGAATTTTTTGGGTGGGGTCTTTTTTGATTATGGAAAATGAGCTGTCTGTGAAAAAGTTTTTTGTTTTTTCAATATATACTTTTTTATCCATGATAACTGTTGCATTGCCTTTGTCAGCTTTGGTTATGATGAGTTCGTTGTCTTTAATTTTCTTCTTGAGGGCGTATATGCGCTTTTGTTCAGCAATTTTTTCTTTATTATTGAGGTTATTTGCGGGGTTGGTTAAATTGTGGAGGATATCAGTCAGTTTCCTTTTAACATCGGTTCTAACCTCATTTTGCGTGTCTTCCGGCATTTTGCTGATGGCTAGCTCTGATTCTGTGATCATAGTAGCGGCTATGTTGAGGCTGTTCAAGTTTGGCCAGTTGTGTTTCGGTCCTTTGGATAAAGTTAAGTGTTCACTTTCACTTAAGGGCGTGATAGATAGATTTACAACAGCTGGATGAAACTGCGTACGAACGAACGTGTTACTATTGGAGTTTCTAGTTTGTTGGTTATGTAGTTGGCAGTTTTTTAGCCTGTTGAGTTTATTCTCCAAATTTGACTGTTTTTTGGCTAGTTCGTAGAATAATTTGTTCTCTACTTCTTGATAGAATAGTGTCCATTGTGCGTTTGAAAGTAGTTTAGTCGCTGCGAGGTGAGTGTCGTATAATTTCTGATTCAAAAAATATTTCTTCCTGTACAAGAATTTAATTTCGTCTCTTAACCATATTTTGTTTGTTTTGTTTTGAGTTTTGATGGTTTGAGGTGAAGTCCGATGTTTCTTTTTATTGCTTCTTAGAAAATTAGGTGTCACGTTAAGTGATATACATTGCTTTAGGAAATCGATGTCTTTGCGTAATTTGGCTATCTTTAATTTTAGGCCTAGATATTGAAAGGACTCCCCACTGCTAAAGCTCTTCCCAAAATTCACAAAACCGGAATTCCCATCCGGCCAATTATCAACTATAGACCGAGCCCCTTACACAGAATATCACAATTCATCCAATGTTTCTTAAGAAAAAATTATCAATTCTTATCCAAAAAGTCTATTAAAAACACATCTGAGCTAGTAGAAAAACTAAACAAGTTCAATTTGCAACCGGATCACTCCATCCACTCTTTCGATATTGTAAACATGTACCCAAGCATACAAGTATCAAAATTAATTCCGATAATTATAAACAATTTAAACAAAAACAGCCACTTAAGCAAACTAGAGATACAAGACTTTATCACAATATTAAAACTTATCATCGACAATAACTTCTTCACTTTTGACAATGTCATATATCAACAAAATGGTTTGGCAATGGGGTCACCGGCCTCAGGTATCTTAGCAGAAATATACCTGGACTTCCTCGAATACACTAAAATTGACAACGAATTCGAAAACATTCTCTTTTGGGCCAGATATGTCGACGATGTCTTTGTAATCATGAATGAGAAATCAATTAACGCACCCACCACCCTCTTAAGACTCAACAATATTGATCCTCATATCAAATTCACACTAGAATCCGAATCAAATCAAAAAATCAACTTTCTAGATTTAACCATCACTAGAAACTCAGATTCTTTCAGTTATAAAATTTTCAGAAAACCCACTCAAACAGCCTTCACCATTCGCCAAGATTCAGTGCACCCCCAGTCCCACAAACGAGCCACATACAACAGCCTAGTTCACCGAGCCTTCAGCATACCTATGTCCAATAAAGATCTAAAAAACGAACTCAACACAATCCGCGGAATCGCAAAATTCAACGGCTTCAGCAATCATTTTATAGAAAGGATAATCAATAAACACAAACATCGCCCAAAAACTACCCTCAAAAAAGAAATAACCAAACCTCTAACATTTTCCACCTTCACGTTCAACAATGATATCTACAAGTTAACCAACATCTTTAAGAAACAAGGCGTTAAAATAGCCTTCAAAACCAACAATAACAACATGAATGTTTTATACAATACTTCACACATCAACAAGACCAGCAGTTTTTTAAAATCAGGAGTTTATAGGATCAAATGTACCACCTGTAAAAAAACCTACATCGGGCAAACCGGGAGAAACTTCATTATCAGATACCACGAGCACACTAACGCAATAAAATACAACAAGTTTTCAGCCATCGGCCAACACATGCAAGATTATAACCATAATTTCACCAATATTGAACAAGACATGGACATCCTCGTATTAGCAAACAAGGGCCCTTTACTGAACATAATGGAAAATTACTACATACACCTAGACCAGTCACAATCTCAATGAAATCTCTGAGAAACCCAACATACTCTTCGATCTATTTATCACTTTCCTCAGAAACAATAATGCAGCCAACCTAAACTCAATCCTAAATTTAATCAAAAGTACTTTTCCAAGACAATTACACTTTCTCCCGCACCCTTCAGCCCCACCTTAAGCCCTCTTCCTAAGCCATATTTCATTTCAATACAAGAACTTACTGATTTCCATGATTATAATTTTTACAACACCCCATTTATACTTTATTCTTTGTTAAAAACCTCTGATTATGTATATTCCTTGTATTATTAACTATTACCATAACATCTCATTTCACTTGTTATTCTTTAAAATAATATTGTCTTAGGATTTCGCCACAAATGATCTTTGCTCCAATACGGCTGATGACCCCTAGATGGGTCGAAACTAGTACCGTATAATTTTGTAATTTTGTGAATATATTGTATTGAAAAGGTGGAAACATTTAAGTTATTATTATTATTATTACTTATATATTGTTCAATACGGACCAAAAACATGAAATTCATAACCATCAGTTATGTAAAGTTCGGTGCGCCGTATATTATAAAAGACCACTGTGCACTAAATGATGTAATAAAGAAGAGTAGGTTGAATGCTGGCTTCTTCTTAGCTGTTGTATATTCGAAGAAGATTACGTCGTATTTTATAAGGTATTGAAAGACGTCAAAATACATGGATTAGAATAGAATCAGGCGTCATCATACAGACACTGAGCTTCGCATTGAACACAACAAACCGGATCTGATGATACATGACCTTGTAAAGAATGAAATCGTATTAATTGAAGTTGGAATCACAAACAAAAATGTCCTGAAACAGACCGAAACCACTAAAGGAAGAAAGTACAAGATGCTAGCCAACGAACTCTCACTTATGTACAATGGAGCCAAGGTGACGATGGTCCCTGTGGTAATAACGTGGGACGGGCTAGTAACCAACTTGTTCAAGAAGCACATGAACAAACTGGAAGTGAGCAAACAGCTACAGGCCTACCTACAGACAATCGTACTAAAAAGAACGTGTGAGTGTGTGTGCTAATCGACTTCAGACGAGGCAACTTGGATAACGAGTTGTGGACGGAGGACTTACAAAGAATGATGGACCAGATGGAGGCGGTCCTGGTACCGTAAATGGTGTGCAAGAACTGTGTATATAAATGCGTAGAATCATTGGATGTAACATGGACTTGAAAACTAACTGAATAAATTTATTATTATTATTATTATTATTATTATTATTATTATTTGCGTATGGACCCTGTTGGATCACGCATTACATTTATGATTTGCCTTTCTAACAGACCATATTGCTTTCATTCTTTCACTGTTGTGCCTGTTTTCTTTCTTCTGACCACTTAGTCCCCGATCTTTCAGGGACTTCATTCTCTGGCTTTACTACCCAACTATTTATCTTGAGACTGTAAATGTTTCTGTCCAGTATTACTGATGGTTCTATCTGGGCCTTTTCCAGATCATTTTTAACATCTTGTATCCATGGTACGTTCTTCAGGTTTTCAGTATATGTTAAAATCTTGTGGGTTAGCCTTGAAGATGACAGTCTGTGAATGTGTCCATAGAATTTCAGCCTTCGTTTCCTGACGTCTGCGGCAAGGTTGGACAGTCTTTCCGTAGCTTTGCGTGATTTGAGCCTATACCCTTCTTTTTTCTCTGGGCCCAGAATTTTCCTCAAGATCTTCCTTTCCTCCTTCAAGATGTTTTCCAGATCGCCTTCATTATTAAGTACCAAGATTTCACTTGCATACAGCACTTCAGGTTTAATCACTGTATCAGAATGTTTAATTTTTGTGTGTATGGACATGCATTTCTTGTAGCTGTCACGGGTTCTCCAATATGCTCTTTTGAGTTTTTGTAATCGAACTTTCTGTGCTTCCTTTTCCAACCCTGTTGGTTCTAGGATCTCACCAAGATATTTAAAGTATGGAACTTGTTTGATCTGCTCGTATTTTGCTTGTAATTCCTGAATGTCGAATTTAGTGCAAATAAACTTGGTCTTCTCGAATGAGATATGTAGTTCAGTTTTCTCAGCGCATTCCTTGAGGCCTTCAATCTGATCGCTGAAATATCACTGTCTGTTAGTATCGCTAGGTCATCTGCGAAAGCTAAACAACTGACCTTTATGTCATCGTTCTTTCGGCCAAGCTGAATGGGTTTCCAGTGCTTCTGAACTTTCAATTCCTTCTCCCATTCTCGAATGACTGTCTAGAACAAGGTTGAAAAGCTGTGATGACAGTCCGTCACCCTGTCGCACGCCGGTCTTAATGGCAAAGGGCTCCGATACTTCACCCATGAATTTCACTTTTGACTTCGTGTCTGTGAGTGTTTCTTTGATGAGTTAATGTCTTTGGGTCAAGCCCTTGTTCCTCTAAGATGTTAAAAATTTGTTCAACACAGGACCGCCCTGGTCGGAAACCAGCTTGATATTCTCTGATTTTGTGTTCAAGCTGTTCTCTTTGAAGAAGACATGCGGAGAGAATCTTGTAGGTGACTTGAACGAGAGAAATCCCTCTGTAGTTATTTACACCGGTTTTGTCACCTTTCTTGTGTACCGGATGGATAAGTGCAAATTTCCATTCTTCAGGTAGCTTTTCTTTTTTCCACATGTCCATGATTATTAGTGTGAGCTCCTCAAGTGTATTTGGGCCTATATTCTTCAACCCTCTTAGTGCCAGGCCCGGGTGCTCACAGTATGCCAAGAGTGCCAGACAGATTTAGAGAATTTTGCAGGTTCTCACTCTTTGGACTAAATAGTTCACAAATGTTATAACTATGACTAGAAATTTTTATTGAATGTTAACAAGAAGACACACTTACTGCTGAACTAAATTAAAACACTAAAATTCCCTTGGGTATTTTGAAAAAAATATTTTCCAAACAATTTTCAAACACCAAAATTTAAAAATCAGAAAATTTAACTCAACGATATATATTGACGACTTCTTAGCAATGTCCTATTTCAGATGAATAAACATGTAAAATTTCACATTTTTATCTTGAGTATTTTAAGAGTTATGTACAGTGGTATCGTAATATACAATTGGCATGGCCAACAATGGGATTGAACCTGGCACATGGGATGTAGTCAGGGTGACCAGATGGTGATAGATTATCATTGTTCACAAGATGAAGGAATCTCAAGATCAATTGGAATCTGTTTCTTGAGAACATATTTCCAAACCATGGAATATAACGCGAGTTTTTTACCCAATAAGAAAATAAGCTCGGCCTTCTAGCTACACCCATTTCCAACAAAACAGCAATGAAAGCCTTCATTTCAATCAATGTAACCGGGCGCCACTGCTGTGGTGACAAGACATGATTTCTCATATCGGTTTGTCTCTGTAGTTATGAGGTTCCATAACTGAGCCGTGAAAAATAAAATAAAAATACGCTATAGGTTTGCGTCTGACGAAGGGGCATGTCTCGGGCCAGGAGTATCATAATATTCACATGAGGGTTGGTATTTTGCATCTTGACCTAATTGAATTTCACGGAAAAAAAGAAATTTTTGCTGTTGGGTATTGTTACAGCCGTCATCGTCAGTACTGTCACTCAGACGGTCATTACCACTTTCAATGTTTACGATCGGACAATGAGCACGTGGTTGAGTGTTTACAGAAAACTCGCCGTTATCACTCCAAATAACACTTTCATTTTCCCCTTCCTCACTTGTTGGAGGAGTGAATTCCTTATCTGAGTCTTCATCATCCTGTTCCTTACTAAAAATTAAAATATACAGCCAGTTCGTCATCGTTAACAAAATAACTTCTCCCGCTAGTCGCCATTTTACTAACGCGACATGGAGATCATACGTCGTAGATGAACACGGACTTTAGAAATTCAATGCATAATACGAATGAATTTACGCACTATCTAGTGACGTAGTTAAAATCTAATGACAATTCTCTATGGACTGGACACACAAAATGTTTCAATCTGACGGCCCAAGTTGTACAAACTCGTACAGAATTGCGCACTATCCAAACAACGATATAATGTGGTTGGCATTTTACGCGTATATAGGAAACTATATATCGTTGTCTGGCTCTCTACGGGTTAAGAGTTCTGCAACTATGCCATCTTCTCCAGACGCCTGTTATATCTGAGTCTGAAGATGTGTGTCTGGATTTCTTCTTTGGTAGGTGGTGGAGATTCAGGGTTTACGTGTACAGGAGTTTCTTTCGGCCATCGTAATGTTGGCTCCTGGCAATTGAGTAATTCAGAGAAATATCTAACCAACTCCTTACAATTATCCTGGTTAGACAGCGCAAGCTTTTCGCGAGCTTTCCGTCTTGTTTTCGGAAGCATAAATTCTGCGGGGTGTATCCACGGATTCTTCCTGCGAAAGTCCTGTAGAAGTCCTGCATATTGTGATCTCGGAAATCTTTCTATAGATTCCAGTCGATCCTTCATGTATCTCCTCTTCGTTTGCCTGATTACTTTTGACACTTTCTTCCTTGTCTGAAGATAATGTTGTTGAGTCTTGAGTGACTTCTTACAGTTATATTTCTGAAAGGCTCTCTTCCGTTTTGCCAGTGCTTCTTCACATGCAGAGTCCCACCAAGGGTGTTACGTATTCTTCTTCAATGGAATCATCTCTTTAGCTCTTGTAATGATCTTGACATGGAACTGTTGCCAGGTGTCCGCCTTTTCCCATTCTTTTATGATAGTTTCCTTTATCTTTTTCGTGTCGAACTTTTGAAGATGAGATTTCTTGTAGTGGATTCTTTTCGGGGTAAATTTCACTTTGATATTATTATTATTCTTTTCGTTTCAGCCATCTATGGGCTGCGATCATGCAACTTCCATTGCTTTCTCAAGTTCTCTCTCCTTCCTCTTTCGCCAGTACTCCTTCACAACAAATATGTAGGTGGATGGTCCGCCTAGTCAATACTAAGTATTAAACAATACAATTTAATGGGATGTGTCTCTTCCTGTTCTCCTGGAAGGTGTGGATCCTGTTGGCGAGTCTCTTTGATCTCATCCTTTTAATATGTCTGTAGAACGTCAATCTCCTCATTTCATTGTGGTGGTGATGTTTTCAAATTTTTGGTATAGTTCTTGGTTTGGTCTCATGCGAAACATAAACTTGTCTGATGATTTTCTGGGTCCAAGAATCTAAGGAACCTCCTTTCATTCTTTTCCAAATCTGAGAGTCTCTTCGTGGCTATTATCTCAGTTGCGTATAAACATTCAGGTTTGACTATCGTGCTGTAGTGCTTGAATTTGGCCTGGTAGAAGAGTGACAGATTTGTAGGTGTTTTGACATAATCTAAATGTTGTTTCCATCTTTCTTGCACGTTCTTGAATTGCTGTTTTTTCATTCATGTTTGGAATCAAAATCTCTCCTAGGTACTTGAATTTTGTAGCTCTTTTCATGTCACTGTACTTAGACCTATTTGTCCAAGTTGGGTCAGTGGTATTTATGTTCATGTATTCCATCATCATCATCATCATCATCATCATCATCATCATATGGCATTTACAAGGATAATGTGCAAAAATATACAATGAACATATAACCTAAAATAGAGAAATAATTAAACTAGCATGTCTAGCTTCGACAACCAGTCCACTGCACTTCATGTCAATTCATGCAGAGCCCGTAAACCATCCTTAAATGCTGACAGTGGACAGCTCTCAACAACATGAAGCATTGTCCACTTCTCAGCACCACACACACATGCAGCACTTTCACAATATCTCCACTTTTTCCATCATATATCGGCACCTGCCATGGCCTGTTCTGAAACGGTTGAGTTTTGACCACTCATGAAGTAAGTATAAATAACCACCTAATCGATACTTTATTAATGCCTCAGGCAAAATTGAATAAAATTAAAAACTTACAGGACATGTTTCGACCACTTAGTGGTCCTCTTCAGCTGTATAAATAAAGAACTGAAAAGAAAAACATTGACAATAAGCACAAATAAAAGTTCTTTGGAGACTCCTTTGATAAAAATGGAGGTCGTCAGAATAAGTCATCTTGCCTTTCGTTCTTGTTTGGAAAAGATGTTTATTCTGCGCTGTCTAGAGGGTCTGTCTTTGAGCGCGACCTGGTGAAGTAACGATGTGATACAAAAAACAATATAAATATAAGTCACCACCTTATCAATACAAAATTTATTCACATTCAGCTAGTAAATATGGTCAAGACCGGTTTCGACCCCTAGGGGGTCATCTTCAGTTGACATGCATAAAAGATATATTTTACAAAAACATCACATATAATGATTAGAACTTAAATTAAATCGAACTGATCATAAATGTTGGTATGTATGTCTTGGTACATTTGAGCTATATTATGTGTCAATCCTAAGTTTTCCAGCATACAGTGTCAAGGTAAGTAGTTAGCTAATATACATCATCCATGAAATTGCATGCTATTTTTCATGTTATCACTATCTAATTTGGTTTGTACAATGTGGAATGAAATATACATACATTTGTGTAAATTAATAGTAGTAAGTTCAGTAATATACATTAAAAATTGGTTCTTAAATTACATTAATTGATTATTGATCAGTCATATAAAAATGTAGAATTATTGGTTTGGACACTTGTGATTAAAATATTAGTATGCAATACCTTGTTGGCATATATCTTAAATACTAAAGTATCAGTTTATAAAGCCTATTATTCTTATTTTATGTCTTGGAATAGGGTTAAACTTTTTAAAAAACTATTTGTTTTGTTTAGCATACGCATTGGATAATCTTGTTAAATTGGACACATAACTAAAACAGTGGTATATATATGCCTGGTTAAAAATACATTGCATTAACATTATTGATATGTGGTGCTATATATACATTGTTTGGGGTAAAATGGGGTTAACGAGGTTTTCACAACAGTATTTGATTAGTTATAATGTTCCGATAAAATGGGTCCGTAAAAATATATAACTATATACAAAATTGCGGTTAGGTAAGTATTTGTATAATCTGCTTGCAATTCAGGTAATATTTGGTTGTATGTCTGGAGATATTTTAGGCAGCTACTGTTGTTAGAGCTATTAAGAGTCTTGAATATATTGATGGAGCAAGTTCTTCTTTTCGTGTGCCGTAATATGTTGAGTTGGTGACATTTGTAAGAACGCGTTGAATGTTGTGCGTCCTGGTAGGGTGCACGTTGATTTTATCGTAGAAGCATATATGTTGTGAAAACAAAGTATCTGGAAATAGAAATAATGAGTGTGAAAATGGTGTAATATGAAAGTGTAATAGTAAATCGTATGTCGTTTCACTTACGTTAGGTGTTGGAACCGTGCATTCTGTGTAGCTGCCTGTTGAGATCTGATACGTGTTGCTCTGAGATTGTAGTTGGCGACGGTAGAGGGGAGGTTTGGGGGAATGGGTGGAGTGTTAGTAACGGGAGTGGGGTTGGAGGGGAGGAGGTCTTGGGGCGGTTGATTTGAACGTATGGATTTTTGTTTATTAATTCTTTTAAGGTAGAAATCTTTTAGTAAGGGAATTACTGCATGAAAAAGAATATTGTTTCTGTCTATGCTTGCATTTAAGTTGGAGTTCGGATTGACGTATTTGTCTAAATTTATGTAAAATTCTTCTATTATACTGAGCAAAGGACTTTTTGGATTCATATTGAGGATTTGCATGTCACTATTAATGTCCGTGAAATTGTGTTTTTGATCGTCAATGTGCTGACCCATAGCTGAGAAGTGTCTGTGTATGACGGCATTTACATGTTCATTATATCGTATTAAAAAACTCCTACCAGTAAGCCCTACATAACTGGCTCGGCAGTCGTTGCATTTGAGGCGATAGACTCCTGAGTGATTGTATTTATTTATGTTATTAACTGATTTGGAATTGTATAGTATGTTGGCGTTATTGCGTGTAGTTTTGTATGCTATTTTTAGACCTTGTTTTTTGAAGATATTTGTTATGGGATGTATATGGTTATTGTAAGTAAACAGTGCATATTCTTTTTTATCTTTGGTGATTCTGGTTAGCTTGGTTTTCGGTTGGTTTTTGACTTTGTTGATGATCCGGTTTATCATTTCTCTTTTATATCCGTTTTGTTTTGCTATTTCGTGGATTGTGTTTAATTCTTTATTTAGATTTTCCTTTGAAAGTGGAATGTTATATGCTCTGTGAATCATACTATAGTATGCAGCTCTCTTGTGAGTATGTGGGTGGGTGGAGTCTATTGTATTTGATGTATGGGTAGGTTTTCTATATATGTTGTATGTTAGGTGGTTGTTATGTCTGGTTATGGATATATCCAAGTAGTTTATGGTGGTGTTACATTCAGTGTCCATGGTAAATTTAATATGGGGATCTATTTTATTTAGTTGTTCTAAGATTATGTTTTCATTAGTATGTCTATTGTCCATGATTATGAATGCATCATCGATAAACCTGCACCAATAGATGATATTTCCTATTTTTTTGATTTCTTGGTGTTCTAAATAGTCCATATATATATCAGCTATTATGCCTGATATTGGTGATCCCATGGGTAATCCTTTCTGTTGATAGATAGTGTCATGGAACTTGAAATAATTGTTATTGATAGCAAATTGTAATAGTTTTATAAATTCATCTATTTCCAATTTGCTTAGCTTACTATGGTTATAAAGATTGGATTCTATGATAGTAATAGTTTTTTGTGTGGGTATATTAGGATACATGTTTGTTATATCATATGTTGCTAGCTTGTAGAAATGTTCTATTCTTATATTCTTAGTAATACTGCAAAATTCTATTGAGTTTCTTATGGTTTTATTTGCTTGAAAGACAATGTTTTTTGAGGAATTTTTGTATGTATTTGGATAATTTATAGATAGATATTACTGAACTTACTACTATTAATTTACACAAATGTATGTAAATTTCATTCCACATTGTACAACCCAAATTAGATAGTGATAACATGAAAAATAGCATGCAATTTCATGGATGATGTATATTAGCTAACTACTTACCTTGACACTGTATGCTGGAAAACTTAGGATTGACACATACAATAGCTCAAATGTACCAAGACATACATACCAACATTTATGATCAGTTCGATTTAATTTAAGTTTTAATCATTATATGTGATGTTTTTGTAAAATATATCTTTTATGCATGTCAACTGAAGATGACCCCCTAGGGGTCGAAACCGGTCTTAACCATATTTACTAGCTGAATGTGAATAAATTTTGTATTGATAAGGTGGTGACTTATATTTATATTGTTTTTTGTAAAGTAATATCTATCAATACGGAAATGAAACTTATAAACAACAACCTGGCACTTTCTTCGTTGGGTCTTTAATCAGAAAGGCGATGGTGGGGGGACATTATTCCCATCGCTGTCTCTATTCTGCTGTTACACTGAATTTTTCATAGGAGTGTAGATCAGTCCAGAGTGGATTCCGTGATTTTAACCTCATCACAGGTGGATCTTGTAAGGAATTGAACAGGAGTGAGTTCCTGTGTGCAAAGGTCTTCTTGAGCAACTGTACTGTCCCTGCTTTTCTCCTCAGATCTGGAGGAGCAATGTTTGCTAAAACAGGCAGCCACTGAGTAGGAGTGGACCTCACAGTACCAGTAACAACTCTCAAGGTTTCATTGTGCTGTACGTCAATCTTGCTCATAATGTACACTGTTTTCTCACACAGGAGCGTAGTACTCACCAGCTGAGTATGCTAGGGAAAGTGAAGCAGTGCGAAGAGTGTTTGCATCTGCACCCCAGTTGCTGCCCGCTAGTTTATGCAACATTTTTACTCTTGTACTCAGCTTCTTAGATAGATTCAAGCAATGCTGTTTGCTGCTAGATGTTTTACGTCGCACCGACACAGATAGATCTTATGGCGACGATGGGACAGAAGGGCTAGGAGTGGGAAGGAAGCGACCGTGGCCTTAATTAAGGTACAGCCCCAGCATTTGCCTGGTGTGAAAATAGGAAACTACGGAAAACCATTTTCAGGGCTGCCAACAGTGGGGTTCAAACCTACTATCTCCCGAATACTGGATACTGGCCAATGCTGTTTGAACGACAAACAATCCAGTGTGACACCCAGATAATTTGTGAAGAAATTGTGGGAGACTTCTGTTCTGTTAAACAGCACATGTAGCTTCCGATTAGCTTCCATGTTATGCAAGTGGAATGCTCTTACATCCGTTTTACCAGGATTTGGCTGGAGTCTCCATTTGTGGAAACAGTCACACATGGTAGCTAGGTCCTCTGTAAATACATCCTCACAGTGTGCTAAATCCATACTCGGAGTAATTAAAAGCTGGATCGTCTGGAAACTGTATCTACTTTGAAGTTATTCTTGGAAGGTCATGGAAGTTATGAATCTCATTCCGTATTGATGGTTATCACTTTACAAAAGAAAATATTTATAAAATCCTCCTATCAATACAAGTCATGGATGTAAAGATTGAATAGAATGGGAGACAATACCATACCTGCCAACCTTTGAAAAGGGCTATCAGTAAAACTCAAGCGCGACAAAAAAATCCAACAATTTGACATACTCCACCTTTACAAATTATAATTTTCATGTTAGGTCCATATTGAAATGTACGTAAATACAAAGTATGTTACAAGTGTTATTTTTAATATCCACCTATTCAATACAAAGATATCTAGTAAATTAAGAATTAAATCTTATCATAAAAAGTTACAAGAGACATGTTTCGCCCAACCATCAGCCTCAAATTCAAACCTGTAAGGTGAATAATCAGGATCCTGATTTTTCTTACAAATCGTAAAAAGAGGATATCAATGTAGGTGTTCGTCTAACATAAAATGATTAGAATGTCCTTGGTTAAAATCGTAATATCAAGCTGCATGTCATAAGTTCACAAGATTACACTTTTCGGAGCGCCACGTCAATGCGCCCAAAACCTGTTGAGAGTAGAGCAATAAACGGCTCAATCTTTATAATGAAATAAAAATGTATTTCCTTGAATACTCATATTGGAGGATAAGAAAAAGTAAAGCCGATAGAATGTTAAAGATGTTAATTTCACATGTTAAGATAAGACAACAGTCTTCCTAAGTAGCTGTTCAGCTATTTAACTGGCTTGAAGGAGTGAAAGTCGAATGTGTTACGATAAGGTAACAGTCTTCTTAAGTAGTTGTGGAAGCAAGGAAAGTTATTCGGCTTATTTATTTTGCTTGAAGGAATGAAAATTGAAGGTACATTGACGTTGATTAGAGCTTTTCGGTGTGAAGTCTGTAACAAGAGGAAGAGTGAATGCTTAGGAAAGGTAATTTTGAAGTGAATGTGGGTTTTAAAAGAAAAATGGAGAATGTTTAAACACTTACCGTTTTGTCTGTAAAGATGTAAATCAGTTATGGAAAGGTTAGTTGAAGAAAAACAACGTTATGTGAATGTTCATTTATTTCTTTGACTGTCATGGTGTTAATCAGTTGCTACAGTAGCGTTGAATGACTGACACTTGTGCTTCTAGTATTGTATCGATGTGAGCATGGCGGAGGAGGGTGTGGTGGAGGGGAGGGGGGAGCGGGGCGTTAAGTTTATATGTTGTTGGTTGCGAGAGATTTGCATGGTCGGACGGGGGGGGGGGATAGTGTTGAGTTGCGGGAGATTTCCGGGGGCGGGGCGGACATGAAGGGAGTCATATTAGTTAAAGTAGTGGAGGTTCTAGAAAATGTTAATTTAAAGTTAAAAATTCCATTGTTCCGTATTGAAGGATATTACAGTTAAAATTGAAATAATTGATAAAGAGATTCAAATTATTCAATACAAAAGAATAAGAAATATAGTGAATTACATTCTTACTTAATAATAAGTAGAAGTGGTACCGGTTTTGACCCTAGTCCAGGTCATCATCAGCCGATTAAAACATGAAAAACAATGCATAGGAAAAGGAGATAAAAGATCAAGTACACTCCGGATCAGTAGAAGAGGCGATATAAAAATGAATGGGGGTAGACACTGTAAAATTCAGAAGAAGTAAAATGTAAGTCACTTAAAAGAAAACAGTGCGTAATTTTCTGAGCGGCAGTATGGCACACGCAGTGTTAGGCAAAGTCTTATAATGTTTATGAATAGTGGAGAACGGTTAAATGAACTAGTTTTTAAACAATGTCAGGCACAAAGTCATATCATAATCGAACACATACGAAGATCCATAATCATGCAGGAGTTGAAGATGAGATCTATTGAAGTAACTTGCCAGCTCCCGGCGATCAGCGCGATATATTTAACATCAGGCACTGTGGTTTCAAACGCCAACGTAAAATGGAGAATAGCTTCATGATCCAGTAATTTTCTTTGGTTGCAGGAAAGTAAGTATATAGATAAATATAATATAATTCAATATAATTGAATAAGTAATTGTGCTCCTATAGAATTCTTAGAAGAGTTGACGTGAAAAAAACAATTTAAGAGAAAAAAATATAGTAAAAAGCGCAATACCGGAAACAAATGAAAAGATATATGCACAGTGCGCAATTTTTAAAACGTAAAAAATTCAGGTCATTATTGAAGTAGTCAAAATCGGCACAAGGCAGGAGTTGAGTATGAATGAGAAGAACCGAAATGAAGGTGGAATTGATATTTTTTTAAAAAGAAAAGATAGAATAAATTAATAGAGGAAGAGGAATAGTGGAATAAGAGAAGAATAAAAGAAATTGAAGTTAAATGGTGTTGAAGGA
The DNA here is from genome assembly GCF_040414725.1 of Anabrus simplex. Lineage (NCBI taxonomy): Eukaryota > Metazoa > Arthropoda > Insecta > Orthoptera > Tettigoniidae > Anabrus > Anabrus simplex. Next base: position 2,038,608 of record NC_090271.1, read on the forward strand.
TAAGATAGGGAGATGAAGGAGGGGTAGTTTAGGGTGGGTTATTGGAGGTAGAAAATGTGGGTAGGAAATTTGTAAGGCATGGAAAATAGAACTGGGGTTTTGAAATTTAGAAGTTTTGAGAAGACGAATTAGGAATTAGGAAGAATGATGAAGAGGATGTTGGAGAAATTATTATTATTGATTTTTGTGTTTCCTAAGAAGTCAAGGTTCTCAATAATAATTATTTTACCTTTGATAACACCATTTATCGACAACATGGCTTGGCTATGGGCTCACCAGCTTCAGGCATTCTTGCTGAAATTTACCTCATCCTCTTTTGGGCCAGATATGTCGACGACACTTTGGTAATTTTAAATGAAGAATCAACCAACGTAGCCTCTACACTTATTCATCTCAACAACTTAGACCCTAACATTAAATTCACCCTCGAATCAGAACACAACCAAACTCTTAACTTTCTAGACTTAACTATCACTAGACATCCTTCTTCTTTATCTTACAAAATATTCGGAAAACCAACCCAAACAGCAACCACAATACGGCAAGATTCTTCGCACCCTCAAGCACATAAACATGCTACTTATAACAGCTTAATTTTTCGTGCCTTCAACACCCCTATGTCTAAAAAAGATTTAAATAATGAATTGAACACCATCCGTAACATCGCTAAATTCAATGGCTTTAACAATTCCTTCATAAACCGCATCATCAACAAATTCAAACACCGTCCTAAAACCACTTTATCTAAAGACATAACAAAACAAACTGCATTTTCCACTTTCACTTAAGATGCTTATAAAATAACTAATATTTTTTAAAAACACAACATGAAAATTTCTTTTAGAACTAACAATAGAAATTTGGATTTTTTACACAACTCTAAATCACTAAATAAATCTAATGCTTTTTCTAAATCTGGAGTGTACAGATTCAAATGTAACAACTGCAGCTCCTCATACATCGGTCAAACTGGCCGTAACTTCAATATCAGGTACTCCGAACATATCAATGCCATTAAATACAATAGATTCTCCGCCATAGGACAACACATACAAGACTCCAAGCATAGTTACACCAATATTGAAAAAGACATGAAAATTCTTAAAATCATAAACAAAGGTCCCCTCTTAAACACTACTGAAAATTGCTTTATTCACCTTGACCAATACTTCAACCCAAATTTCAATTTAAACGACATTTCTGAAAAACCCAACATCCTTTTCGACTTCCTAATTCTTCTTTGATTGGAATAATAACAGTAAGTTATTTATTAAATAGACCACCTAATCAATGCAAAGTCTAGTCTTGGATGATTTACATAGATTTGTTAACTAATAGTGGTACATGTTTCGCCTTGTATGAAGGCATCATCAGCCACTGTCTTAACCTTAGATTGAAAATAAGCGTCTAATTAACATGTAATAATGAAATGAATTTTAAAAATCTTGAAGAGATTTGAAGTAAAATAACATTAAAAATAACAATGATGGTTTAAAAATATACAATGTGATGAGTTACAATGGTGGGAAGTATTAACAAAATTAACATTAGGAGGCTGCTATAATAAGTACAATGGATAAAACAACAGACTGTTATACAACAAGTAGTAAGATTTCTATGAAAATAAAGTTGACTGTCTGGCGGTTACAATTAGACGATGGCGAAAAAAGCCCAGCTGAAAAACTAAGGCCTCATAAGTAACTAATTTGGTGAATCTAGGCGAGGTTAGGGCAGACTCCTGTATGAAAAGCAAATCGGAACATTATGGAAATTTTAGCAGGACGGAATTCAAGAGTGCTTACCGGAGGAGAGTGCCATCCCGGAAACCGGGAGACGTCAACCAGATAGGCTGCTCGCAGACAGGTAAACCAAGACCGACAGAATTCAGGATACAGAATTAATTCGAACACTGCCTCGTTCACTATATATAGGAATTTCCGCCCTTGGATGCAGCCAATCAGCGTGTACGAGTTCCCTATCGCCACCTAGACTCACAAATCATAACCTTACTTTCGATCGCGAACTTTGACTAACATTCTAGAATATGCCTGATCGCGAATGTCGTATTTCCAGAACAGTCAGAAATATTTTCTAGAATACACTACAAACAAAGTAACACACCCTGTACAAAAGTTATGAAACTTTCTGGATCCTTCCAGGAACTATAGAACAGAATTCTACTATTTACAAATGCCTATGTTACAATGTTATACAGTACAGGTTAGGTCATTAAAAATAAAACATATCGTATTTTACAAATAAATTAAAAGTAATAAACTTCATTGTTAGGTTCCGTATTGAGTTGAGACTGTGCTTAAAGTAAATACAAAATTTTTATTTTAATATTCCACCTTCTCAATACTAAAAAATCATTTGATGTTTTTACAAAAACATTACAATGACGTTAAAAGGTACTAGTTTCGGTCCACTGTGGACCATCATCAGCCTAGCCAAATTACAACAGTAAAAGACATGGTGATAAAAATAGTATGGAGAAATGAGAGAGGATCTAGAAGGATGGGATGGTGGTGGAATGACAGATAAAAGTGAAAAAACCGTATTTGCGAATAATGATAAAAGTAACAGAAGTGTTCACAATGACAAGTAAAATCTTGTGAAGTCACATAAAAACTCTTGATGAGATAGTCTTTGGTTGGCAGTTGCTCCTGTGTTGCACGATTGACATATATAACTACGTATATGCTTCTAGAAAGTTGTAGATGTAAGTTCCACTTTTGCGTAGAGGGAAGAATTGTCCGATGAGACTAGCACCAGATTAAAATTGACAAAGTTGAACCTGTTCTATGGTGGAATTAAAGGCTTTCTGTGTTAAACAGAAGTAGTCTCAGTTCAATCGGGACCCCAATGAACCTGGGGAAAGAAGATAGTATTAACGCGGGTAATCGGATAGAGAACAAGCGAGGCACCGGAAAATATAAACGATGACTCACCTTGCGCTGCGTGGAACAAGCTTGCTGGATTGAATGCAACTTACGGAGTGAGCGTAGCGCGGAGTAGATCAGCAGGAAAGGGGTAGGTGAATACGGAGGGGAGGAATGACGTAAGTGGTGGAGGGTGGGAGGGATGGGAAAGGTTCAAGGCGGGGTGGACGGGAGAGGAAGTGATGGCGTTTGTATCGTCGGGGGACCCTTAATTGACTTAAAAAAAGAATTTTGAATGACCGATTTGTTTTTTCTGTAATAAGTAATGAAAAGGTCAAATAAAATGTTGGGTTTCTCAGTTATTTCGTTAAGATTATAGTTGGCATTAAAGTATTGATCTAAATGAATGTAAAAGTTCTCCATTATATTGAGTAGAGGTCCTTTCTTAGCTATTGAGAATGTCCACGTCTGTTTCAATATTCGTGAATTTGTGGTTATAGTCGACCATATGTTGGCCAATAGCTGGAAATTTTGTTGTATCTGACTGCATTGAAATGTTCTAAATATCTAATGTTGAAGCTCCGGCCGGTTTGCCCCACATAAGAAATATTAGAGCATGTATTACATTTAATCCTGTAGACGCCTGATTTTGTGTACCTATTTATTTTATTAATATGTGATGTGTTATGTAAGATTTGTGTGTTGTTGTTGTTGTTGGTTTTAAAGGCCATTTTCATACCTTTTTTCTTTAAAACATTGGTGATCTTGTGAATTCCATTGACGTAAGTGAAGATGGAAAAAGAGTCATGTTTAGGTGGTTCTTTTTTAAGTGTGGTCTTGGGGCGAAATTTATGTTTGTTAATGATGTTTTCTATGAAATGGCTATTGAAGCCATTGAATCTGGCAATGTAGCGGATAGTATTCAATTCGGTATGAAGATCTTTTTTATTCATAGGAACGTTGAATGCTCTATGTACAATGTTATATGTTGCTGCTTTGTGGGGGAGGGGGTGAGCTGAATCTTGTCGGATTGTGACGGCCGATTGGGTGGGCTTTCTGTAGATTTTGTAGGTTAAAGATTCCTGTTGTCTAGTGATCGTAATATCCAGAAAATTGATTTTTTGATCTACTTCTGACTCCAATGTGAATTTAATACGCGGATCGATGTTATTAAGTGTTTGGAGTGTGGTGTGAGCATCTTCCAAGTTCTCGTTGATAACTACTAGGACATCGTCGACGTACGTAGCCCAAAGGAGAATATTGTCGAATGTACTAACCGATTTGAAGTTCCTGCACACCCTAAACAAAAAAATTAAAGACAACGACCTAATCGTGACCAAGGCCGATAAAGGCAACACGACCGTAATCATCGATAAGAATGAATATATCAGTAAAATGTCAGATTTCTTTAAAGATAGTTCCTTTTCCATAATTAAAAAAGACCCCACACAAAAAGTCCAAAGACTCCTTAAACAAACCTTAAAAAACTCCTTCCTACTCACTGAACATGAAAAAAGCCAGCTTATAAGTATGAACCCTAGGCTTCCTACGGCTAGAGCTCTTCCAAAAATTCATAAGGCAGGTGCTCCCATTCGTCCAATCATCAATATTAGACCGAGCCCTTTATATAAAACCGCACAATTTATTCAAAAGTTCCTAAGCAAAAATTACCGTTTTTCATCCAATAAATCGGTTAGAAATACCTTTGAATTAATAGACAAACTTAATAAATTTAACATGCAACCTCATTACTCACTTCACTCCTTTGATATCGTAAACATGTACCCAAACATTCCAATTTCTAAATTAATTCCCATCATCAAAAGTAACTTATACAAAAACAGTCATTTGAGTAAATTGGAAATTCAAGATTTCATTACATTGTTGAAATTAGTCGTAAACAACTTTTTTACGTTTAATGGTACCATCTATCAACAAAACGGTCTGGCAATGGGTTCACCTGCACCAGGCATTCTCGCAGAAATCTATCTGGACTTTCTCGAGAATACTAAAATCGACAATAAATTCGACAATATTCTCCTTTGGGCTAGGTATGTCGACGATGTCCTAGTAGTTATCAACGAGAACTTGGAAGATGCTCACACCACACTCCAAACACTTAATAACATCGATCCGCATATTAAATTCACATTGGAGTCAGAAGTAGATCAAAAAATCAATTTTCTGGATATTACGATCACTAGACAACAGGAATCTTTAACCTACAAGATCTACAGAAAGCCCACCCAATCGGCCGTCACAATCCGACAAGATTCAGCTCACCCCCTCCCCCACAAAGCAGCAACATATAACAGTCTTGTACATAGAGCATTCAACGTTCCTATGAATAAAAAAGATCTTCATACCGAATTGAATACTATCCGCTACATTGCCAGATTCAATGGCTTCAATAGCCATTTCATAGAAAACATCATTAACAAACATAAATTTCGCCCCAAGACCACACTTAAAAAAGAACCACCTAAACATGACTCTTTTTCCATCTTCACTTACGTCAATGGAATTCACAAGATCACCAATGTTTTAAAGAAAAAAGGTATGAAAATAGCCTTTAAAACCAACAACAACAACAACACACAAATCTTACATAACACATCACATATTAATAAAATAAATAGGTACACAAAATCAGGCGTCTACAGGATTAAATGTAATACATGCTCTAATATTTCTTATGTGGGGCAAACCGGCCGGAGCTTCAACATTAGATATTTAGAACATTTCAATGCAGTCAGATACAACAAAATTTCCAGCTATTGGCCAACATATGGTCGACTATAACCACAAATTCACGAATATTGAAACAGACATGGACATTCTCAAAATAGCTAAGAAAGGACCTCTACTCAATATAATAGAGATCTTTTACATTCATTTAGATCAATACTTAATGCCAACTATAACCTTAACGAAATAACTGAGAAACCCAACATTTTATTTGACCTTTTCATGACTTATTACAGAAAAAACAAATCGGTCCTTCAAAATTCTTTTTTTTAAGTCAATTAAGGGTCCCCCGACGATACAAACACCATCACTTCCTCTCCCGTCCACCCCGCCTTGAACCTTTCCCATCCCTCCCACCCTCCACCACTTACGTCATTCCTCCCCTCCGTATTCACCTACCCCTTTCCTGCTGATCTACTCCGCGCTACGCTCACTCCGTAAGTTGCATTCAATCCAGCAAGCTTGTTCCACACAGCGCAAGGTGAGTCATCGTTTATATTTTCCGGTGCCTCGCTTGTTCTCTATCCGATTACCCGCGTTAATACTATCTTCTTTCCCCAGGTTCATTGGGGTCCCGATTGAACTGAGACTACTTCTGTTTAACACAGAAAGCCTTTAATTCCACCATAGAACAGGTTCAACTTTGTCAATTTTAATCTGGTGCTAGTCTCATCGGACAATTCTTCCCTCATTTAAACATAGGAATTTCATTTTGACCGTATTGAACTGAAAAAGGATGTTAGGAAAAACTTAAAACGGTCCACCTTTTCAATACAAAAATGTTATATTTATTTATAACATGTATTTGCACTTGGAACTAGTTTCAACGCTGTGTTTATAAGATGTGTATTGTTTAATGTAACGCCTTGTGTAATATAAATGCCTACATCTTGCCTATTTCCCACATTTTGGCTGATGACGCAAACACAGCGTCGAAACTAGTTCCAAGTGCAAATACATGTTATAAATAAATATAACATTTTTGTATTGAAAAGGTGGACCGTTTTAAGTTTTTCCTAAATTCTTCCCTCTACGCAAAAGTGGAACTTACATCTACAACTTTCTAGAAGCATATACGTAGTTATATATGTCAATCGTGCAACACAGGAGCAGCTGCCAACCAAAGACTATCTCATCAAGAGTTTTTACGTGACTTCACAAGATTTTACTTGTCATTGTGAACACTTCTGTTACTTTTATCATTATTCGCAAATACGGTTTTTTCACTTTTATCTGTCATTCCACCACCATCCCATCCTTCTAGATCCTCTCTCATTTCTCCATACTATTTTTATCACCATGTCTTTTACTGTTGTAATTTGGCTAGGCTGATGATGGTCCACAGTGGACCGAAACTAGTACCTTTTAACGTCATTGTAATGTTTTTGTAAAAACATCAAATGATTTTTTAGTATTGAGAAGGTGGAATATTAAAATAAAAATTTTGTTTTTACAAATAAGGTCTTAAAAAAAACACTTTCCACTTGCACTACATAGTTCACTTGTGACAATAATAATAATAATTTCCCTAAGAAATTTAATCAAATGAAAATCCACAGCCTATTTCCAGTCATTCGACCAGGTCAGGAATGGAATGGATGAAGCCCCCATCTAGCGGAGAGGATAGGAATTGTGCCGGTTGCCGAAGCCTGTCGCACTCCTCTGTAGCAATGATTGATGAATGAATGACAGAAGAAATTAAATGATAGTCTAGAGTACTGCTGGAAAGAAATATGACATTGAAAACCAGAGTACCCGGAGAAAAACCTGTCCTGCCTCCGCTTTGTCCAGCACAAATCCAACATGGATATTTAACCAAATATTATACATATTTTATAGTGTGTTAAAATGAAAGTATAATACACTTTAGGCGGTGACAACACGTATCGAAGCAGGAAAAAGAAATCTAATAAACATGGGTTTTACAACACAAGTTCTGAGATCTGAACTCGTGTTTATAAGAGGTGCCTAATGTGATGTCGTTCATGGCAATGCCTTTCTCAGCCCTGTATAACATCAGACTACCCCTGACATGGAATGGAAACAATCTGGTTTCTCACCAATGCAAGTGAAGTTCAAATCCCGGCCAAGGTATATGGGTTTTGCTGTGTAGTTTAATAAAAAGAGCAACTTTGGCCACATACTGTAGCTATCACCTTGCAGTCGGGAGATAGTGGGTTCGAACCCCCCCTCCCTGTCGGCAGCCATGAAGATGGTTTTCCATGGTTTCCCATTTTCACTCCAGGCAAATGCTGGGGCTGTACCTTAATTAAGGCCATGGTCGCTTCCTTCCCACTCCTAGCACTTTTCTATTCCATCGTCGCCACAAGACGGACGTAAAAGAAATTCAAAAATGTTTAAACAAGTAATAAGGAATACTGTAGGTCCAAGTTTTACAAAAAGAACATTGCGTGTGTAACATATTGAATGGTGCTACAATAAAATTAATAGTAAAATCCAAGGAGATATGACATCCCTTTTCTTCCGGGGTTACAAACCCATGGACGAGCTTAGAACCAGAAACATCATTACAGCCCAAAAGGTCTTGCACGTGGAGTAGATTTTCAATCTATATAAATAAAATCATAATGACCATGTGTGTGTACATTGAATATTTTGGGGAAGTTTTCATACAGTTATCTGTTTCAGGTCTAAAACTGCATATTTTTAGTCATAGGTTAAGAAGGAAGGAAAAGAAAGTGCCTTACAAATTCAATCTCTCCACTGCCTTCCTAGTCCTAGTAGAGCACCATTTTCTCTCCTTCAGGCGTCGCGGTTGGCTGCGAACCCGTATTGCCTGGTCCAGTGCCGGACCTCCACAGGGCAGGCTGCAGGGCAGAGTCTGTATCGGCTGAAGTGGCCATCACAATCTGGTTGTCGGTGTCACTGGTAGAGTAACTGTTGTCATTATGATTGGTCATCCTTTCTGGATGATGTAAAGGGAAAGGGACGAAGACTGTAGTTGGGTGTCTCTTGAACTGAAGGTCCACAAGACTTCATCTGGCCGATATGCCTTCGCCATAATTGGCCACTGACAGATAGTTTGTAGTTCAGCACTCCATCCTTACTTAGGACTGTACCTATGACATTTTTTATTGGGAGACCTGTAGTCACCCTTTCACCTTCGGAGAAATACCCGCGTCCTTAATGGAATCCTGTTTCAGGATGTCCAGTCTGAACCGTATCTGAAGTTTGAAAACCACTGGTAGACAAGCACATCATCATTCTTGTCCAAATTTAGCTGGTTGGGGTGAACACGTTTCAAATTAGATGTTCCTCCTCCTGATGCAAGGGAACGCTCACACACTTTACACTTGGCCCACTTCTTGCTCGTGTCTCGTTCGAAGAATGACCAACCTACTGATTGACGTCGCAGCATTTAGTCGAAAAATGCGGAAACTAACGTCCTCCGGTTACTTCACTGCCACACGGATATCTCTGGAAGGGCTCTGTAATCGCTACTACCGCTTCAATCACTCCGAGCAGGCACTTCTCTCCAGTCCTAGCCGGATAAGGAACAAAAGTTTGCAATAAAAAGCTGCAAATTACACTGGAATTTCCATTAGTACACAAGTGAAAGGATGCTATTTCACTATGAGATCTCCATAGGCCTTTTCTAAATCAAAGAAAACAGTGACCAAATGCTGTTCCTTGACGGAACTCTCCAGGCATGCCAAGTGGTCAGTGATGGAGCAGGCAGCTCATAAACCACATTATTACTTGGAAAATATTCTCTTTTCTCCAATAACCACACTAGTCAGCAATTCATCATCTCTCAAATAGTTTACACAGACAGTTAGCATACCTGGGATCTTTGTCAGGCTTGAGGAGAGGAATTACTATTCCCTCTCGGCACTCACTCTCTAGCCAGATTCGGTTGAATACTGCAAGAAGAGCCAGGAATCTCCTGGAACCAGACATCTGCAAAATGACTTGCTAGATGATTAGCCATGGTGACGATACTGCCTGCAATGGAAATTCTTGGTATTAAGGATGCCCTTGCATGTGTCAAATGTTAGTCCACACTTGAAATGATGGCATATGTGATGTCATGGACGACTCATATCTTTCACATGAAGCATCTGTTGAATAAGAACTTACGCCTTAACGTGAAGTTTTTAAAATGTTACAAATTTGGCCACAGTAGGCTGCCTACGTTAGTGTTTATCAGCATGACATTGTTCTTTTATAGCTGCTGCAATTTCTTCGTTTCTTCGTTCCATCAAGGAATGCATTTTCTTCTAAAAGTCCCAGGAAAAGATGGAGTGGACTCCTCAGCAGCAACAAGAATAACTTCTATGTTATATGTTAAATCATTATTTATGTTCCGGCTATTTACGTCAAAGACAGCTAGTGATGTGAACCTTGGCCAAACAGCACGTTTAAGAATCCATCGGGGAGGAAACCCTGCTGGATTTCTGTTTAAGTAAGAATAAAGGGGAAATGGTCACTGTCACAGAGGTGATCGTGTAGATCCCACCGAAGCAGGGGAACTACCATATGGCTGCAATGTGGAAGAACGTACTGTGTGCTACGGTGAAATGTGTTGGTTCTCCTGTATTCAAAATGCATAAATCCAGCTCTCCTATTAAATGTTTAAAATCCCTGTCCCTGGGGCAAGGCATTTCAGACCCCATAATAGGTGGTGGGCGTTAAAAAAATCAATAACAGGAAACCAGGTGGCAGGTAACCTACAAGTTCAATTACATCATTGATTTTTTTAAGAGGCTGGCCTCGTGGAAAATAAACATTACAAACCATAGTTATGTCAGGCAATGTAAAAAGCACTCAAAGACATTTTTAGCAATTATCTAGCTATCAGTAAATGGAATTCCAAGCATTTAGTTTATTTTTGGTTTTAAAAAACTGACAACCAAGGAAGCAAAGGAAGTGAAATACAAATACAGACAATACTTACTCGCTCAGCATCAGTCAAATGTTCTCCATGTAAGCTGCCAATGTTATCAGTCCTTAAGGCAAAAAATTCCTCAGGTTTTAGCTTCCTCTTCGATAGGCCTGCAGCGTCCAAGACTGAAGATCTGAGAACAAACAACAATATTACACTCGTCACTCTCTAACAACCATCTTCCAATATAGTCAAGCATTTTGGTGTCGAGGGCTGGTATGTTGTTGCGTTACACTGTGTTCTATGGAAAAATTTGTTTTTGTTACGGGTTTAAAGTGGCAGGCGAGAAGCCTTGCCTGGGAAAACCATCTTCGGAGCTGAATTCGCCATCTCCCGAGTGCGAGCTCACAGCTATGCGACCCTAACTGCGTGGTCAAGTCACTCAGTTATTCTAAGGAAAATATCCCATGCCAAAATAGTTTTATTTCACAAAAACAACCATTTGACATAGACTTCATAGAGCACTGTCCTTAGGTATCCTTATGTCAGCTGTGTTAATGTAACATGAAGTCTTGAAATCTTTCAAGAAACACGACGGGAAAGAGGTTATTTTGCAGTTATCAGGCACAAGTGCTAGGACATAAGAAGAAAAGCCCTTGTGATGAGATTCCAGAGAACATACACACCTTGCACGTCATATTCTAAAACTAGTATTGTACAGTAAATACAGACGAGTATTCAGCTTTCAGGCCCTTTACAATGCCACACATCGGACATCACATTCAAAGTACAGTATATTTCTCCCTGCAAAGTATAACCAAAATATGACTAAATTTGACCGAAATATCATGAAAACAATTTATAAAATGCCCTGTAAAATACAGTAGATGTCTGTTATAGCGAGAATTCATAACTTTACAAAGGTGAAAAATGATTCTAATAGCTTGTAATAGAATACATAACGGCGAAAAACTTATTCGCTACTACGGATTGTCATTATATCTGATTTTTATGAAAGATGGGGGGGGGGGGGAGGGGGACATACACACATTAAAACAGGTATGAAACGGCAATCAGTTTGTTTGTTCAAAACTTACGTTTTCGCAGATTTCAAAACTACGACTTCCTAGTTATTTTTCTAATTCCGAGAAAATGTGAACGCGTATGTTGAAATTCAATCTGAAAAACTGGAGTAGTATCCACTAACTTAACCTACATCTTTCAAGCGCTGGTAGAGTAATGATAAACAATTTCCTATACATTTACATGCCAATAGCCTTTAAAAAATTTAACTAGACAGTAGAAAATACAGTAAAACCTCCACAATAGATTTTCTTACGATGATTTCTCCCTTAGAACATCGTACATTCGAAGTCCTAGTTCACATCTTGATTTATGAATTTCATTTTCCGTACTGACATTTACCAATCTTCATAAAAGGAAAGAAAAATTCCACCTAATCAATACATTTATTTTCTTGTAAAGTATTACAATCTAGGACCGGTTTCGACCCTTCGTAGGTCATCTTCAGCTATATCAGAATCACACTTGCATTTCTATCTTATACCTCTGAAAGACCTTCATGATATATTGTTTCATAATTTTCAGTGAAAACTTATCTTAAAAACTTACAAATTTCTAAGCGTTGTGTTAAAATTAAAAATTAAAATTACAAAACTTTGTCTGGTATATACATGCCCTTGGGCTGACAGAATGCATCCTTGGGTTGATTAAGCATCTACCTTAGGTATTGTTGCTTATTCTGTTGAATCGAATCCCTTTTATACTTATGTACAATCGTGAATAGACTATCAGTAAAATTTGATAAATAAAGCTTGCGTGATAATTATAATAAAATATCATGTTACATCTTTATACCTTATTGCTGGAGTGATATTATTTTAGGCAAAATATAAATGCGTGTTGACCTCTATAAAATATTTTACATAAACACACTAATGTATTTTAAAGTCTAATCATTGTACTTTAAAGTCTAAAATACTTATTACTTGGATCTTGCATTGTTATGTGGTAAAATATTATAACAATTTGTCTTATATAACATCAGATATTGATAATGTCAGTTCCTTCTTGCATAAAATTACAAGTTTCATATTATGTTGATTATGTATTGTATAAAACATAAATGTCTATTAAATTGAATGCTTATCATTTACTACAGAAGTTTTAAAAACACTTGAATGTCTAGTAATATAGTCAGTGTGTTTAGTGACACTGAAACGTGTTAGCCTTGATTCTTGCGTTATATTTCCATAATTGCCTTTTTTTAAATCTATGTCGAATGTTGATCTTTATAGGTTCCATTTGTAAATAACAGCACTTTCCTATAATTGTGAAATGGATCAATATAAGCTTGATACGTGTTAAATTATGGAATATATGTGTGATTCAGTTCTGGCCTAACTTCTGGAGTTTTCTCCCATCAAATGCCATAAGACTGTGGTGGTTCCTTTCCCTTTTTTAAGGCTGGTAAAGTCTGTAAGCCAAAATGAATGAAGTGAGTTAGATTTCAATAAAAGTGTAATATTGTGTGAATTTGTAAAACCTAAATTAATTTACTTACTGCTGGATGTTTGAAATGCAAGTTTCTTGGCCGTTTGACGAGTAATGTACCTCATACTGATGGTTCTAGTGTTGTCTGTTGTGAGAGGGGCGGAGGGATAAGTAGGGGAGGTTGTTACGTGTGTATGGGCGGAGTCACTGAGGTTCGCTGTCTGCGCCGTAGCTTGTGTATGACGTCGTCTGTTGACTATTTTGACGTAGTCGTTTTTTAAGATAGGAACGATTTTATTGAACAAAATATTAGTTTTCTCAGATAACTCATTTATGTTATAATTAGTTTTTGCATACTGATCTAGTGTTATATATAATTCTTCACTTATATTAAGCAAAGGACCTTTAGGTTCTACATTTAATATTTTTAAATCGTTATTTATGTCCGTAAAATTGTGCTTATATTCATGCATATGTTGCCCTATTGCCGAGAAATGATTATGCCTAATTGCGTTTATGTGCTCATTATATCTAGTCGTGAAATTCCTGCCCGTACGCCCCACATAAGTTGTTAAACAGTTGTTACATTCCATTCGGTAGACTCCTGATTGAAGATATTTGTTACTACTATTTACTGATTTGCTATTATATATGATATGCCTATTATTTTGTGTAGTCTTAAATGCTATTTTAATGTTATGCTTCCTCAGAACATTGGTTAGTGAATATACGCCCGTATTATTGAAAGTGAAAGTTGCGTAATTTTTTCTGGGTTGATATGTTTTCGTCAGAGTGTTGTTGGGTCGTGATTTGAACTTACGAATGATGGAATTATACTATAACCATTTTTTTGAGCTATTTCGTGAATACATCATCCACAAATCTGCACCAGAAAGATATTCCTTCAATTTTACTAAATGCAGTATGTTCTAAGTAGTCTAAGTATATATCTGCTATTATCCCGGAGGCGGGTGATCCCACAGGTAGACCTGTTTGTTGATAAATTGTATTGTGAAATTTAAAGAAATTGTTATTGACTGCAAATTTAAGTAATATCATAAATTCCTCAATTTCCAATGTGCTTAATTTACTATATGTTTTGAGATTAGTTCTGATTATGTCATCGACAACAGAACAACCAACGAAAATGCAATATTGGATAAAATAAATGCCATAGATACATGTATACAATTCGCCAAGGAATCTGAGAGTAACGGTCAACTAAATTACCTAGATCTAACGGTTACTAGACACGAAAAACATCTCACCTTCAAAATTTACTGGAAACCTACACATACAATAAACACCATAAAAATAGATTCTAATCACCCTAATCCACAAAAAAATGCAGCATATCAAAGTATGATTTATAGAGCGTTTAATATACCGATGTCAAAAGCAGATCTCAAAGATGAACTACAACTAATTCACGAAATAGCTCAAAAAAAATGGTTATAGTAAAGAAATGGTTAATTCCATCATTCGTAAGTTCAAATCACGACCCAACACCACTCTGACGAAAACATATCAACCCAGAAAATATTACGCAACTTTCACTTTCAATAATACGGGTGTATATTCACTAACCAATGTTCTGAGGAAGCATAACATTAAAATAGCATTTAAGACTACACAAAATAATAGGCATGTCATATATAATAGCAAATCAGTAAATAGTAGTAACAAATATCTTCAATCAGGAGTCTACCGAATGGAATGTAACAACTGTTTAACAAGTTATGTCGGGCGTACGGGCAGGAATTTCACGACTAGATATAATGAGCACGTAAACGGAATTAGGCATAATCATTTCTCGGCAATAGGGCAACATATGCATGAATATAAGCACAATTTTACGGACATAAATAACGATTTAAAAATATTAAATGTAGAACCTAAAGGTCCTTTGCTTAATATAAGTGAAGAATTATATATAACACTAGATCAGTATGCAAATCCTAAATATAACATAAATGAGTTATCTGAAAAAACTAATATTTTGTTCAATAAAATCGTTCCTATCTTAAAAAACGACTACGTCAAAATAGTCAACAGACGACGTCATACACAAGCTACGGCGCAGACAGCGAACCTCAGTGACTCCGCCCATACACACGTAACAACCTCCCCTACTTATCCCTCCGCCCCTCTCACAACAGACAACACTAGAACCATCAGTATGAGGTACATTACTCGTCAAACGGCCAAGAAACTTGCATTTCAAACATCCAGCAGTAAGTAAATTAATTTAGGATTTAAAAATTCACACAATATTACACTTCTATTGAAATCTAACTCACTTCATTCATTTTGGCTTACAGACTTTACCAGCCTTAAAAAAGGGAAAGGAACCACCACAGTCTTACGGCATTTGATGGGAGAAAACTCCAGAAGTTAGGCCAGAACTGAATCACACATATATTCCATAATTTAACACGTATCAAGCTTATATTGATCCATTTCACAATTATAGGAAAGTGCTGTTATTTACAAATTGAACCTATAAAGATCAACATTCGACATAGATTTAAAAAAAGGCAAATTATGGAAATATAACGCAAGAATCAAGGCCAACACGTTTCAGTGTCACTAAACACACTGACTATATTACTAGACATTCAAGTGTTTTTAAAACTTCTGTAGTAAATGATAAGCATTCAATTTAATAGACATTTATGTTTTATACAATACATAATCAACATAATATGAAACTTGTAATTTTATGCAAGAAGGAACTGACATTATCAATATCTGATGTTATATAAGACAAATTGTTATAATATTTTACCACATAACAATGCAAGATCCAAGTAATAAGTATTTTAGACTTTAAAGTACAATGATTAGACTTTAAAATACATTAGTGTGTTTATGTAAAATATTTTATAGAGGTCAACACGCATTTATATTTTGCCTAAAATAATATCACTCCAGCAATAAGGTATAAAGATGTAACATGATATTTTATTATAATTATCACGCAAGCTTTATTTATCAAATTTTACTGATAGTCTATTCACGATTGTACATAAGTATAAAAGGGATTCGATTCAACAGAATAAGCAACAATACCTAAGGTAGATGCTTAATCAACCCAAGGATGCATTCTGTCAGCCCAAGGGCATGTATATACCAGACAAAGTTTTGTAATTTTAATTTTTAATTTTAACACAACGCTTAGAAATTTGTAAGTTTTTAAGATAAGTTTTCACTGAAAATTATGAAACAATATATCATGAAGGTCTTTCAGAGGTATAAGATAGAAATGCAAGTGTGATTCTGATATAGCTGAGGATGACCTATGAAGGGTCGAAACCGGTCCTAGATTGTAATACTTTACAAGAAAATAAATGTATTGATTAGGTGGAATTTTTCTTTCCTTTTATGAAGTCCTGGTTCACGTCGTATTAAATCTATACACAGTATAAAAATACCTCACTTATTGTGTAACAAATTTTAACAGTTACTGCTTAGTATGATCACATTTTTCCTAGCCCTGAACATGTTCTTCGTCATCCCTGTGAAAGGAGCATGATTTCCAACAAAGATGAGAGCACTCGTAGCAGGAGGCCGGACGGAGAAAGTTCCTTGATAACGAGCAATGGTCTTAAGTTCTTAAACTTTACAGAGTAAGCCTCAGAAAAGTTCAATTTTGCTCTTCCGTTTTCACTGATATTGCTGAATAACCCAGTAAGGATGTTTGTGCTCGCATTAGGAATGTATTCTGTGTTGGGTAGCGAATATTTAACCTACATACAAATTAGGAACATAATCGTGTTAAGGTGACGAGCGTGGTGCGTATTTGTGCTGCACAGTTATCAATACTGGACAAATTGTGATATCACTTACTAATGAAGACAGAATTAACATGTAGGAAGTGGACAGGCATCAGCATCTAACAACAGTGACGCGTATGTTGAAACTACGCGACTCGAGTGGATCGAAGCATTCGAGATCATGGTCGAAGTAATACTCTCGCACATGGCCGGTTTTAACCTCCAACTAATTCACGGCCGAAGAATGTGTCCAGAAAACAACATTTTATAACCCACTGCTCCAAAATATAAGGCTTCAGCTGAGATTCGTTTTACAAAATTGTGACCAATGTAGAACAGCCATGTGCAGAGATCAATGAAACTACAGAAATCCTTGTCGTTACTTAATTTTGCCCTTGTCATCATTTTATGTAAAACAGCTGTTTGCGAAAACAAAAAGGGAACATTTAAAGACTGAAGAGCTTACATTGAAAGTTATTTTTTTAATTATTTTAATTCATGGGCATGAAGAAGAATTACTGAACTAAACTGTATTATCATTTTATATTCTGTACATCAAGAATTGTAATTTTGAAACGTGTTTGAAAAATTTAAAAGGGTCTTTATTTTTTATTACAAGATATTAGGATCACTCCGTATTGATGGTTTTCACTTTACAAAGGTAAAAAATTGAGTGTATCCTCCTAATTCAATACATCATTTAATCCCATCATTAGATGGAGTAATCAAATCCAAACATGTTTCGGCTCGTTTGAGCCATCTTCAGTGAAAAAGAGGAGGGGGGAATGAGTGAAATAATTTACATAATACAAGCTAAAAAATGCCAAAAAAAAAAAAATAATAATAAAGGAACAAATGAAACGACTGCTTACTATACTTATCCTTCTTGACTTCAGTAGCGCCTTTGACACTATAGACATTCAGACTATGATAAAGAAAATGGAACTACTAAATTTTGACCTGGCTGCGCTAAATCTTTTTAGTTCTTATTTGAGTAACCGTCAACAGCGTGTAACAGTAAACGACAAGGTCTCTAAATGGAAAATGAAACTTAGTGGTGCCCCACAGGGCAGTATTCTAGGGCCCTTCTTTTCTGTATTTATATCAATGACATATCATCTGTGACAGGAAATAACACACACCACCTCTATGCTGACGATCTTCAGGTTTATCGACACAGCAAGACTTCAGACTTAGATGAAACAATACAAGATATTAACAATGACCTCCGACAACTCAATATGTATGCACAACGAAATTCTCTTATACTAAACTCCACAAAATCTCAGGCAATCATAATTGGAACACGAAAATTACTGAACTGCTCAAACAATATTGCAATCCCGCCTATACTACTAAATGGTAACTTTATTCTCTACAATAAAAGAGTTAAAAATCTCGGCGTAATTATGAATGAAACACTTGATTGGTCTGGTCACACGAAAATCATCTGTAAAAGGATTTTGGGAGAGCTTCACCCTCTTAAACGGCAAAGGGATGTATTTCTATTTGAGCTTAAGGCCAAACTAATACAGACACTGGTTCTCCCTTTCTTGATTATTCTGACGTTCTAGTTGATATGACAAGAGAAGAAACACTTAAACTTCAACGAGCACTGAATTCCTGCCTGCGATTTATTTACAATATTGGGTACGATGTTCACATTACCCCATACCATAAGGCTCTCTCATGGCTGAAGTCTGATAAACGTCGGCAGCTACACATTTTAACGATGGTGTTTAAAGTACTAGCGGAAAGTCAGCCACTGTATATTTCTTCTAAATTCACCTTTTTATCATCATTTCACAACTTAAATACACGTTCGAGATCCACTCTTTCTATTACAGTGCACCGCACAAATAAAATTAATAGATCGTTTGTAGTGACCGGCGCCAGATTATGGAATTCGCTGCCAGCTCAGAGAAACTAGCTCTTTACAAAGGTTTAAGGTCACCTGCCGAGACTACCTGCTGAGGACAGCTAACTGAATGGCTGAAGTATGAATGTGTGCACGCCTGAGGATTAGTCATTATTAAGAGTTCTTACTATTAGAGCAGAAGTCCGTTATAGCGAGAATTCATAACAGCGAAAAATTTGCTCGCTATAACGGATTGTCGTTATATCCGATTTTTGTATAAAACTCTGAAAACCCTTCATGCACTTTAAAGTCGGTATGAAACTGCAATCAGTTTGTTCAAAACTTGCGTTTCCGCAGATGATATTCACACTACGACTTACCTGTTTGCTATTTTTCGTAATCCGATACTACGTGAAAGTGTATGTTTAATTTCATTCTGAAAAAAATATAGTTCCGTAGGCCCCATTCCTCCGAATCCAAGATTAACCCCACTTTTCCCTTCAAAAAATTTAAATCAGGCTCAAAAAGAAGTTTGTAAATTCATACAAGTCTACGCATTTTTAGACTATTTTTACACGCCGAACATTGACTTTTGTCACACCGTATTTCATTTTTTTACGGCTGCACAATTATTCTTTATTTCCGCGGGTTTAAGGACCATTAACTTAACATTGGCATCATAATACCGAAGACAACTCGTTGAAAATTTTCCGGCAATACCTATTCCATGCGTCTCTACAATACAACGAACCATCAGGAAATTATTCGTGTTGTCTATAAAACTGTTACTTTTATGCAGCGTCAGATATAACCGGCTACCGCTACACGCACGTCTCGCTTGTCGGGTGCGGACAAATTCAACGGCTAGCGATGTATAGGCCTAATCGCGAACGTTGAAAGTCACGAACGAGTTTACTGCGCCACAGTATGGCCAATCGCCCTTGCGTTTTTCGTGCACATACCTCACAATTTCATCATTGACTTCTTTAAAGCATCCTTATTGCGGACCACGGAATGCATTTTTTGTACAGTACCGGTACGCTTTTTTTCTTAATTTTTTTTGTCTTTCACGCTAACGCCAATTATTGGCTTTAATTAGGCCTATGCCGTATTTTCTTGCGGCTGCACAATTATTCTACATTTCCGAGTGTTTAATAAACATTAACTTAAACTTGGCATCATAATAGCGACTAGAACCTGTTGAAAATTTGCCTCTTCCACGTATCTTTACAATACGACCATCCATCACGAAAATATTCCTGCTGTCTATAAACCTTAATTTTACTAAGCGTCAATGCGTTATGACTCTGCCACTGAGTAGCCAAGGCTTTTCTAAGAATTCGAAGGGTCGCATGTTTTGATGCCATTCTGCAGATTTGAGAAACACACAGGCCCTGTACACTGTACAACCGGTAGCGATGTGTAGTAAAGAAGCGGTCGTCAATGAGTTCTGTGCGCGTGGGAAAAGAAGCAGCGTGGTTACCGCGGTAGTTGCCAGTGGTATCCATTAACTTACTGTTAGGCCGCGAATGCAACAACCCTTGAGTTTTCGCATGAGATTCTGAGAAAAAAAACGTCTTGGAGTCTGAGAAATATGGTATCACTCCAGAGATTTCTGTGGCAAACACCCGAGCTTTCTTCTTCAAACAGCGTCACCTAACCTAACCGTATATGTAACGTATCATAAAAACATATTTGAAACGCATGTAGAGAAATAACCTCCTCGTGAAAAATTTACGTGTAACTAGCCATAACTAGACGCGAGAAGATATGAAACATCCTCTGAAATATGTGATGTACTCTGCCATATCTTGAGGTGTATGACATTCTTACGTAATTTCTGTATATAGCATTAAAATTAAGATATCGTTTATTCAGTCTTTAATTTTACGAGTTAACTGCTATCGGCCTCGTCATTTATGCATTTATTACGAAAACGTGTTATCCTCTTTTTCATTTCGAATTTTCTTTACAGAACAGCAGTCGATGAGTATTACTAATCAACTCCAACATTGCCTTTGAATTTCAATGAGAGAGCTCGCAAATGCACAAAGTGAGTAAACTATACCGGACCGAAGATGATCGATCGGATTTTGTTGCAAACGTTTCAGTTTTCTTATTCAAACAGCGTTACGAATCCTAACTTAATCGTACTAAACGTATGATGAAAACACACTTCAAGCGCCGGTAGAGAAATTATACCTTTCTCGCTATAAATTTTCATAATAGCCTTTCCGTAATTTAACCAGACGCGACAAAATACAAACTAACGTATGAAATCAATTAAGCACTCTGTCATATCTCGAGGTGTATCCCATTCTTACTTAATTGCAGTATTTAGCCTCAAAATTAAGCGGTCGTTTAGTCAGCCTTAATTTTTAACGAGTTAACGACCGTTCACAATTAAGTATTTATTTTCCACCTAGTCGATACAATGATTGCTTAAGGCAATTTTTAATGGTCAAAAGTGGTACAGGTTCGTATCCCACTATCGGCAGCCCTGAAGATGGTTTTCCGTGGTTTCCCATTTTCACACCAGGCAAATGCTGGGGCTGTACCTTAATATAGGCCACGGCCGCTTCCTTCCAACTCCTAGGCCTTTCCTATCCCATCGTCGCCATAAGACCTATCTGTGTCGGTGCGACGTAAAGCCCCTAGCAAAAAAAAAGTGGTACATGTTTCGTATATTATCAACATCTTCAGCCACATAACACTGTTTAGATGAAAAATGTATAAAATTGACAAAGTAATGCTTTAGAGGAAGTGTCCTTAAAATTAATGGAAAAAATCGGACGCGCTTAATCGCTCGTAATAACAGATGCGCCAGTGATAGGCTTCTCGCTGTAACCGAAGGACGATACACAGTTTAATATAGTAATTTTGAAGGGACAGAAAAAAGTCGTCGCTATAGCGGAGTTCTCGTTATATGCCATACTCGCTAAAGCGGACTTCTACTGTAATTAGTTTTATTATTAACTTAGTAATGTATTTAAATTTGTTCTCAACTATTAATTTTTTGTTTGGTTTTAACTATTTTAAATATATCAATTTTATTTATGATTTTGATTAGTATGTGGTTAAGTGGAAGAGAGGGCCTCGAGTCCTAACTTCGCCACTGAAAAAAAGTCATTAATAAATAAATAAATAAAATAAATAAATGAAAAAACAAAAGAGACATGACAGAAACAAAATTACCACAATATACAATATTTACATCATCATGTGGAGACAAAACAACTCGCTGAGATAAAATTCAGTGAAAACAGGGGTTAATAAAAAACAAATGAAACTTAAAACTGTGTTAACCTAAGAAAAGAAATGAAAAACGGTACAGATGGAAACGAACAATAAGTGCACATAGCGAGGTTGCGGACCTCTTAGAAAAATATTGGTTTTTTAACAATACAAAACAGGTTGAAATCACTGTCGAAAATTCAGGCCGAAAGTTTGTCTTTGTAGAAACACCTTCACATTGAATGGCTAGGAGGGGAGCGGGAGCGAAAAAGTTTGAGAAACCAAGCCTGAGATAATGTGCAGGCCAAACGTCTGCGACAAGTGATAGAAAAACGCCGATGAAATTTAAAACTTTAGAACAGCAGCATTCTCAATATCTTCTCAACCTAGCGGTCCCAATCTTGATTATTGTTTGATAATGTAGGCTGGTTGGTTTGCCTTATTATAAGAGGTCGGAAGGGCCGCGACATAAAATCGAAAAGCTGTGTTAGAGGAAATGACAGATGCATGGTGAACTATAAGTGACCTAATGGAAACCGTCAATGAAGTTCCAATCTGTAATGGGAAAAAAATGAGGTTGTGTGAGAAACTTGGGGAAAGTAAAAAGTGTGGAATGGGTGTGAAGAAAGCTTTAAACTTACGGTTTAGAAGGTGGCTGTCCTCTCAAACAGCCTGACCTTCTCAAAGTAACGGTCTCGTTCGCACGATCAAGTCTATTGTTGGCTCAGCTGTATTTGCGAGGATGTAAGGAGCGAAGGGGGAAGGGGTGGTGCAGGACTGGTGGGGAGATGGTGGGGAGGGGAGAGTGGTGGTGAGTTGGAGACATGGAGGCGGGGTTTATTTATATTATGTAAGTTCTGACAAATACATGGAATGAATGTTTCAAGTAGAA
Organism: Anabrus simplex; assembly: GCF_040414725.1. NCBI lineage: Eukaryota > Metazoa > Arthropoda > Insecta > Orthoptera > Tettigoniidae > Anabrus > Anabrus simplex. Next base: position 2,061,358 of record NC_090271.1, read on the forward strand.
TGTCCTCTTTTACATTGACTTTCCACATTCCACAATCCTTTCATAGTTGTCGTTAGACCTGTAAGTTATATTTATAAGTCAACTGTCTCATTTCCCAGCGTAGATGTGAAGACGCTACATTGATATTTTTCTAATCCATTTTTTATTATTATTATTATTATTATTTTTGAGGCAGCCTATACAGCACAGGTAAAATTTTGAGATTGTGAAATTGCTGTGTTTCGTAAATCCAACTCTCTTGAACTCACCCATATAAGGAAATGTACTTTTATTGGTTGGAATAACAACTTTTCCCATTTGTGAATATGTAAACCCAGGAAAATACCATGTTTTCATTGGCTGCCTTGTAATCGCAAGAGTTCCTGTTTTGGGCTCCTCGTGTGAGCAATACATTTTGTCCACGTCTTTTCCATCTGACCGTCCTCGTGAGTGTACGTGCTCGGGGCCTACCCCGTCTGGGAATCCCCGGTCCCTTAAGGTAAGCGCTATGTTTTTGCTTTTCAGTTTATTTAAATTCAATCTTGTGTTTCAGCCTTTTCTAATCTTATGTAACTTTCTGTGGTAATGTAATTTGTTTTTGCATAAATGAGTTTCTCTCTAGATTTCCAGATTAACCTATTTTAAGTTTCCAATGACTATGCTTTCAGCTTTCGGAGGTAACCTTTATTGTTCTACATTTTGTAACTTAACCCTTTGGCACTCAGCCTATATACAGGTGTTTGCTCGAAAACACTCAGACCAATTTTTGTGATTTTCCAAAGCAAATTACAAAAATTCAACACGTAAAGAGTTTAACATACATTAAAATAAAATTAATCACACCAATACAGGAAACTATGAGCATTTCAGAAATGAATATACATTGGACGTATTGTTATTGGTTAAGCCCAAAATAATTATTAAATTTCGAAAATATTTTTTTTAAAATAAATTATTGTTTTCAATGACAGAAAAATTAGACATTATTGAGTCTTCCTTCTTTACTCTTAGACGTGGATGAAAGAACATTTAATTCTGAATAATTTGATATCAATATGATATGTGTGCTGCAATTCACTCATGAAGCATGGCACAAAGTTATTCAGGGTACATGTAACGGTCATCGATGTCAGGGCTATCGGTCCGATGCACGGTGAGCAGTTACGACCATGTCACTTCCCACATAACGGGAATCACTTTCGGCAAAAGGAGGTCATTATTACTGTCTAAATCATCTGAAAATTCATGGATATCGGCCTCATTCGGCCTTGAATATGGCCTAGCCATTACTATAAAAAGATGACGCAAGCACGTGCAACAACGGAGTTATGAAAAGGAGTAAAATTGTAGTTTACGAAGTGCATCGAACACACGATATACCAAAGAAACGAAATAAACTATAAACAAAACTCATAGCAAGATCAACTTCTTGTATTCATAAGCCAATCAAAACAGATCCACGCAATAACAACTTCAAATAACCACAACATAAACATTCACGGTCAACAGATTTCATTTGTCGAAAATAAAAATATTTTGTAGGGCTGGTGGATATATCTGTTGAGTTAAACGCAAATTCAACGCTTTAATGTACCGTCACGATCAACTGTTACGATTTAACAGCTATGCAAATGACCAAAATCCGTAAATAAGACAGAGCCGATGTATGAGCGTTTTCGCCATAACCTCTCGCGCCGATAGATTAGCGCGCTGAGTGCGAAAGGGTTAAAGTTTGTAGGTTTGTTAGTATAACTCATTTTTTGAAGAGATGTAATATCCAATTGTCTGATAAAGTTTTGTAACCAAATCCTACAATCAGAAAACCTATAATTTACTATGATTGTTATGTATATTAGTTTACGGGTTCTTGTGTTTTATTTCCAAAATTTAGCTGGCTGCTGTTATGTTTCAAGTTTGTTTAATATACAGTAGAAGTCCATTATAGCGAGAATTAACAACAGCGGAGAATTTACTCCCTGTAGCGGATTGTCGTTATATCCGATTTTTGTATAAAATTCGGAACCCCCCCCCCCCCATGCACATTAAAATCAGTATCAAACGGCAATCAATTTGTTCAAAACTTGTATTTCCATGGATGATATCCACACTACGACTTACTTGTTTGTTACTATTAAAATGAAATAATAACGTAGTTCAACCTATTCAATACAAGTAAATAAGAAATGTAGTGTTACATTCCTATTTAATTATAAGCGGAAGCGGTACCGGTTTCGACCCCAATCTGGGTCATCATCAGTCGACTAAAATGCAAAAACAATGCATAGGTATATAAGAAATTAAAGAATGAGTCTTTCACAAAAATAGTTGAAGAAATATACGATAATGGGAATTGGCACTGCGCGAATTTAAATTGTAAAATCTAGAAGAAATAGGTCAGTCACTTATATGAAGTAAGGCGCAAGTATTGGAAAGGTGGTGTTAACTATTATTCTTATTTTAAAGTTCATAATCTGATGTCCAATACGGTCTACAATGAGATTTATAACTTGTAATAAATCACCGAGTCACCAACCGGCATCGAACCGAAGACTACTTTTCAAAGAATATTCTGTTTATATAGGTCCTATATTGATGTTTTATAACCTATTTTACTTCATATATTTGATTCACTGTAAATAAAATCATCCACTTACAGAATTTCATATTCTCAACATGTGTCATTCAGCAAAGAAATGTGCTCAAATAAACCCTAACTAGCACGATTGTGCAGGTGGTTTTCCAGAAGAACAGCGACGAAAATTTTTTTAAAACTATTTTTCCTGAAATCTAGGCTCAAAATTACATACATTGAAGTAAGAAAGAATTCAAATTTCAAAGAAAATATCTCAGGGTGGAAAGGGATACTGCTACCATAACTGCTGAGTCATCGCTCTGTCATTGTATGCATTTAGCGATGAGCTCATATTCAGGGAAAGACCTAGACGCCTTAGGCTTTTTCACAACAACCTGCAACACTGAGTTGGGTGGACGTGACATCATTGTTATTTTGGGAAATTACGTGTGGGTGTCAACTTATGACTATATATGTGAGCTGTATATTATAGCGGCAATCATTTGGATAGAGAGGCCTCAGTCGGTCAGTCAGCTGGAGAGTTCAGTTAGTTGGAAGGAGATGGAGACGACTTGCCATGAAGTCAGTTGAATACAGAGCCTTGCCATACGGAGTACTACTGAGATGGTAGTAGTCAGTCAGTGAGATGGAGAAGCAGCACAAGAATACTTCGTCGTCAGTCAACATATGGATTCAATGTTCGCAGTGTTTGTATATCTGTTCGGTCGCGTTTTTGTGACAGTACGGTGACAGCCGATTATTAAGTCGTCATAATTCAGACTAACAGTTATCAGTGAATTACTTGTAAAGTTCATTGTCAAGTGTGAATCCAATTTCAAGGCATGCTATATCTATTCCGTGAAACAAAAAGGATACATCACCAAATTAGGCTTGAGATACCTACAGAAAACACCAACTCAAAGGAATGTGTCGTAATTACACCCAAAGTGTTGAAGGTACTGTTATGTGAACCAGTGAGGGATAAATTTCGTGTACAACTTTTAAATGTCCGGTCAAGAGGAATTCAAATTTAATGCCTAGCTTCTTTCAGTTGTAATATCATAATTTTATATTCTCATCTGTTTTATCGCTGCAAGTCTTACCACTTTAGAACAAAATTTAAAGAATGTATTTTGTTCAATATCAAATTAATTTATCATTTTATTTCAATGGTAGAATTAAATAACCTCAAATTTAATGGGGAAACAAAATGACAATCTCCTTTTCCTAGAACCTTTATGTTATGCTGTCTAAGTAAGCTTATTACCCCACACCCTAGAGATAGTCAAGTGTCGGTGCGCCGTAAAGCAATTAGCAAAAAAAAAATATATATATATATATATATTCAAGACTCTCATTCTATTATTGCTGCATTGAGTTGTAGCTGGCACCCATCAAATATTAATATATAAGTAATAATAATAATAACGTAAACGTTTCCACCTTTTCAATACTACAATATATTCACAAAATTACAAAATTATACGGTGAATAAGTAGTCACACCATCATTTCAAATTTCAATCCTAGATGCGCTTAACTTCATTGCAAAGTCTTGGAAAGCCGTGAAGCAGACTACCATCTCTGAAAGCAGGATTTTTCAAGAATCATCCCGAATCTCAGCTGCCAGAAGAAGGCCTGCTACCTGATGCATGGAGAATGTTGCAGTCAGACTGCACTACTGAAGATTTTCTTCAGGTAGATGATTCTGTGATCACTGCAAAGGAAAGAAGTGTGGAGGAGTTGGTTGCTGAGCACACAGCAGCCGAGTCTCGCACTGGTGACAGTGAAATGATGCCTACCAGTGCTGATGCAAGTGCAGCAGTGCATGTGTTACGCAGGTATCAGTCATCTGTAGAGGGGGGGGGAAACATTTTCATAACCTTTAAGAGCATGAAAAACAGAGGTAATAAGACATAAGAAGTGTAAACAGATTAATTCTCGACTATTTTGGTACAATCTTCATAAAAGGAAAGAAAATTCCACCTAATCAATACATTTATTTTCTTGTAAACTATTACAATCTAGGACCGGTTTCAACCCTTCATAGGTCATCCTCACCTATATCAGAATCACATTTGCATTTCTATCTTATACCTCTAAAAGACCTTCATGATGTATTGTTTCATAATTTTTCAGTGAAAACTTATCTAAAAACTTACAAATTTCTAAGCGTTGAGTTAAAATTAAAAATTAAAATTACAAAACTTTGTCTATTATATACATGCCCTTGGGCTGACAGAATGCATCCTTGGGTTGATTAAGCACATATCTTAAGTATTGCTTATTCTGTTGAATCGAAACCCTTTTATACTTGTGTACAATCGTGAATAGACTATCAGTAAAATTTGATAAATAAAGCTTGCGTGATAATTATAATAAAATATCATGTTACATCTTTATACCTTATTGCTGGAGTGATATTATTTTAGGCAAAATATAAATGCGTGTTGACCTCTATAAAATATTTTTACATAAACACACTAATGTACTTTAAAGTCTAATCATTGTACTTTAAAGTCTAAAATACTTATTGCTTAACATAAATGAGTTATCTGAAAAAACTAATATTTTGTTCAATAAAATCGTTCCTATCTTAAAAAACGACTACGTCAAAATAGTCAACAGACGACGTCATACACAAGCTACGGCGCAGACAGCGAACCTCAGTGACTCCGCCCATACACACGTAACAACCTCCCCTACTTATCCCTCCGCCCCTCTCACAACAGACAACACTAGAACCATCAGTACGAGGTACATTACTCATCAAACGGCCAAGAAACTTGCATTTCAAACATCCAGCAGTAAGTAAATTAATTCAGGCTTTACAAATTCACACAATATTACACTTCTATTGAAATCTAACTCACTTCATTCATTTTGGCTTACAGACTTTACCAGCCTTAGAAAAAGGGAAAGGAACCACCACAGTCTTACGGCATTTGATGGGAGAAAACTCCAGAAGTTAGGCCAGAACTGAATCATACATATATTCCATAATTTAACACGTATCAAGCTTACACAAATGGAACCTATAAAGTTCAACATTCGACATATATAAGAAAAGGCAAATTATGGAAATATAACGCAAGAATCAAGGCCAACACGTTTCAGTGTCACTAAACACACTGACTATATTACTAGACATTCAAGTGTTTTTTAAAACTTCTGTAGTAAATGATAAGCATTCAATTTAATAGACATTTATGTTTTATACATAATATGAAACTCGTAATTTTATGCAAGAAGGAACTGACATTTAATCATTAGGTTTAAAAGCCAACCATACACGGCATATTCAAACATTATCAATATCTGATGTTATACAAGACAAATTGTTATAATATTTTACCACATAACAACGCAAGATCCAAGCAATAAGTATTTTAGACTTTAAAGTACAATGATTAGACTTTAAAGTACATTAGTGTGTTTATGTAAAAATATTTTATAGAGGTCAACACGCATTTATATTTTGCCTAAAATAATATCACTCCAGCAATAAGGTATAAAGATGTAACATGATATTTTATTATAATTATCACGCAAGCTTTATTTATCAAATTTTACTGATAGTCTATTCACGATTGTACATAAGTATAAAAGGGTTTCGATTCAACAGAATAAGCAATACTTAAGATATGTGCTTAATCAACCCAAGGATGCATTCTGTCAGCCCAAGGGCATGTATATAATAGACAAAGTTTTGTAATTTTAATTTTTAATTTTAACACAACGCTTAGAAATTTGTAAGTTTTTAGATAAGTTTTCACTGAAAAATTATGAAACAATACATCATGAAGGTCTTTTAGAGGTATAAGATAGAAATGCAAATGTGATTCTGATATAGCTGAGGATGACCTATGAAGGGTCGAAACCGGTCCTAGATTGTAATAGTTTACAAGAAAATAAATGTATTGATTAGGTGGAATTTTCTTTCCTTTTATGAAGATTGGTAAATGTCAATACGGAAAATGAAATTCATAAATCAAGATATTTTGGTACAAAGCAGTGATTGTGTAATTTTCCACCTGGAATAAATTTGTGTTAATGTTCTAAATACATGTACAATAGTAGCAATTAAAATATTTCATTCAGAGTAAATATTGCATACATACATAATCATTAAAGACTGTTATGCCTTTCAGCGTTCAGTTTCCAAACCTCTGTGAATTTACTAAACATCGCCACCATCATCTATTTGCAACTAGTGCTGTGGCCTCATTTAGTTCTATACCTCTTATCCTTAAATCGTTAGAAACTGAGCCTAAACATTGTCGTCTTGGTCTACCTCTACTTCTCTTACCCTACATAACAGAATCCATTATTCTCCTACACAACCTATCCTCCTCCATTCGCCTTGCATGACCCCACCACCGAAGACGGTTTATGCGTCACAGCTTCATCCATCAAGTTTATTCCTAAATTAGCCTGCATCTCCTCATTCCGAGTACCCTCCCGCCATTGTTACCACCTGTTAACACCAGCAATCATTCTCGCTACTTTCTTGTATGTTACTTCTAACTTATGAATAAGATATCCTGAGTCCACCCAGCTTTCGCTCCCATAAAGCAAAGTTGGTCTGAAAACAGACCGATGTAAAGATAGTTCCGTTTGGGAGCTGACTTCCTTCTTAGAGAACACTGTTGATCGTAACTGTGAGCTCACTGCATTAGCTTTACGACACCTTGATTCAATCTCACTTACTATATTACCATCCTAGGAAAACACACAACCTAAATACTTTAAAATATCGACCTGTTCTAGCTTTGCATCACCAATCTGACATTCAATTCTGTTGAATTTCTTACCTACTGACATAAATTTAGTCTTCAAAAGGCTACTTTTCATACCATACTCATTGCACCTATTTTCAAGTCCCAAGATATTACACTGCAGGCTTTCGGCACAATCTGCCATCAAAACCAAACTGCTTACTACATTTCCACCTAACTGAATCCCTCCCTGCCATTTTATACCTTTCAGCAGATGAGCCATGTAAACTACAAACAGCAAAGGTGGAAGATTACAGCCTTGTCTAACCCCTGTAAGTACCTTGAACCAAGAACTCATTCTACCATCAATTCTCACTCAGGCCCAATTGTCAACATAAATGCCTTTGATTTATTTTAATAATCTACCTTTAATTCCGTAGTCCCCCAGTATGGCGAACATCTTTTCCCTCGGTACCCTGTCATGTGCTTTCTCTAGACCTACAAAACATAAACACAACTGCCTATTCCTCTTGTAGCATTTCTCAATTACCTGGCGCATACTGAAAACTTGATCCCGACAGCCCTTCTGTGGTCTGAAACCACACTGGTTTTCATCAAACTTCCTCTCAACGACTGATCACACCCTCCCTTCCCAGATGCCAGTGAATACTTTGCCTGGTATACTAATCAATGAGATACCTCAATAGTTGTTGCAATCCTTCCTTTTCCCTTGCTTATAGATAGGAGCAATTACTGCTTTTGTCCAATCTGAAGGTACCTTACCAGCACTCCATGCTAATCTTAGTAGTCTATGAAGCCATTTCATCCCTGCATTCCCACTATACTTCACCATTTCAGGTCTAATTTCATCTATTCCTGCTGCTTTATGACAATGGAGTTTATTTACCATCCTTTCCACTTCTTCAAGCATAATTTCACCAACATCATTTTCCTCTTCCCCATGAGCTTGGCTGTTCACAACACCTCCAGGAAGATTAAATTACTCAAAAGACTGTTCATTTCCTTTTTCCCTCCCTTCTGTTGCTTGACCTAACCTTTCCAGGTTATTACCAAAATCTTCCCATGACTTATTTTTGGATACAACTACTATTTGTTTCACTCTGTTTCTTTCATCTACATACAAATCTGTGCCTGCCTCGGCCCTTGTTTGGAGCCATTTCTGATAAGCCTTCTTTTTACGTTTACAAGCTGCTCTCACTTCATCATTCCACCAAGATGTTTGCCTTTTCCCATCTTTACACTCAGTTGTTCCTAAGCATTGTCTTGCTGTTTCTACTACAGCAACCCTGTATGCCACCCATTCTCTTTCTATATCCTGAATTACTGACTGCCTTAGGAGAAACCAGCATGGCAAGGTTATTTCATTTAGTGTGCAAGATGTATGAGACAGGATAAGTCCCATCCGATTTTCGGCAGAATGTTATACCTATTCCCAACAAAGCCAGTGCTGACAGGTGTGAAAACTACCGCACCATTAGTTTAGTATCTCATGCCTGCAAAATATTAATACGTATTATTTACAGAAGAATGGAAAAACAAGTTGAAGCTGAGTTGGGAGAAGATCAATTTGGCTTCAGAAGAAATGTAGGAACACATCAAGCAATCCTGACTTTATGTCTGATCTTAAGAGGATCGAATCAAGAAGGACAAGCCCACGTACATGTCATTCGTAGATCTAGAAAAGGCATTCAATAATGTTGATTACCAAGCTATTTATGATTCTGAAGATGATAGGGATCAGATACCGAGAACGAAGAATTATCTACAATCTGTATAAAAATCAGTCTGCAGTGATAAGAATCGAGGGCTTTGAAAAAGCAGCAATCCAGAAAGGAGTGAGGCAAGGCTGCAGTTTGTCCCCTCTTCTTTTCAATGTTTACATAGAACAGGCAGTAAAGGAAATCAAAGAGAAATTTGGAAAGGGAATCACAGTCCAAGGAGAGAAAATAAAAACTTTGAAATTTGCTGATGATATTGTTATTTCATCTGAGACTGCAGAAGATCGAGAAGTTGCTGAATGGTATGGATGAAGTCTTGGGTAAGGAGTACAAGATGAAAATAAATAAGTCCAAAACAAAAGTAATGGAGTGCAGTCAAACGAAGGCACGTGATGTAGGAAATATTAGATTAGGAAAGGAAGTCTTAAAGGAAGTAAATGAATATTGTTACTTGGGTAGAAAAATAACTAACGATGGCAGAAGTAAGGAGGACATAAAATGCAGACTAGCACAAGCAAGGAAAATCTTTCTTAAGGAAAGAAATTTGCTTACTTCAAGCATCAATATCGGAATTAGAAAGATGTTTTTGAAGACTTTTGTGTGGAGCATGGCATTGTATGGAAGTGAAACATGGACGATAACTAGCTCAGAAAGAAAGAGAATAGAAGCTTTTGAAATGTGGTGTTACAGAAGAATGCTGAAGGTGAGATGGATAGACCGAATCACAAATGAAGAGATACTGAATCGAAGTGGTGAGAGGAGATTGATTTGGCTAAATTTGACGAGAAGAGATAGAATGATAGGACACATCTTAAGACACCCAGGACTTGTTCAGTTGGTTTTTGAAGGAAGTGTAGGTGGTAAGAACGGTAGGGGTAGACCAAGGTATGGATATGACAAGCAGATTAGAGCAGATGTAGGATACAATAGTTACGTAGAAATGAAAAGGTTAGCACAGGATAGGGTAGCATGGAGAGTTGCATCAAACCAGTCTATGGACTGATGACTCAAACAACAACAACAACAACAATCCTGAACTTGCGTATTATCTACTGTTGAAAACTTCTCACTAATCATATCCATGTACTTCTGTCTAATTTCCTTGTGCTGGAGATTTTCTACCCTTATTCGTTTGCAGACAGATTTCACTTTCTCTACCCTAGGCCTAGAGATACTTAGTTCACTACAGATCAGATAGTGGTCTGTATCATCGTAAAATCCCTAGAAAAAGTCGTACATTCCTAACAGATTTCCTGAATTCGAAGTCGGTTAGGATATAGTCTATTATGGATCTGGTACCCCTAGCCTCCCATATGTAGCGGTGAACAGCCTTATGCTTGAAGAATGTGCAGTAGAACCTCAATAATTCAAAATTGGTTAATTCATAATCGCGCCTAATTCAAAGAAGCTCTCGTTCCCAGAAACAAGAGATACAGTTTTGCATGTTATTTAAAATGTTTAATTTAAAATACGAATAATTCGTAATCTGAAGTACAATGTTGGCCACATTACCGAAATTCAGACTTTTAATTCGAAACTGCCTTTACATTTTAAAACAATAGTATGTTACAGAGTAATTTCAAATCGAAATTTATCCACATTATAATAGAACGCCTGTTCCGGAACATGGATGGGTAGCACTCCGCACTTACAATCACTTCGGTGGGTCTACAGTGCACTTCATGATTGCTAAGTTGAATGAAATCGGAATTCTTTTGTATTCAACCTTTTAAGGAACGCGTAATATCACGCAACAGGCAGTGTGCAGAAAAACAGAGTCCGCGAACAATGGCCATGCCAACAGTTGACGAAAAAACGTGGCTTAGGTAATAAATTCATAGGCACCAAACAATATTGCCATTGCCGATGAAACTGCATTGCTTTATTTTAATATGAGCCCAAACGGTCTTAGGGTTTTAAAGGAGAAAGTGACAGCCGAGGAATCATACAAGGCTGGAAGTGAGGGTCATTGTAGTGCGTTGCAATGCACATGGAAACAAGAAATTTTATCCCCTCGTCATAGGAAAGTTCGGTAAGCCACAATATTTTAAGGGCGTTGGGCACTTTCTACACCAGTACAAAGCATCTAAAAATGCAAACACTACAGACATCAAAAAAATAATGCATTTGCACAGGGGAACCGGCATAATTTATCCTTGTCTTTGAATTGTGTTAATTTTTTTTTCTTTCGTTGCGTGAGGTTATTATTTCACTGATTTATCCATTGTAACATTGTAAATGCACCTTGTTGGAAACATTTCAGAAATAGATTTTCAAGGCACTTGAAAGGTTTAAACTGTGAATCGAGGTGATTTGCATGTATTAATGGGTCTTAGAATACTTTGTGACGCAGCAAGTGTTTATATTTCTGAAGTATGAGAGAAGTGCCATGGTGGGAAATCGTACAAGGATAGAGTCATAGGAAAGTTTGATTTTAAGGGCATCGGGTACTTTCTGTGCTAATACAAGGCATCTAAAATGCATACAGTTATAGTAATCTAATGAATAAAGCACTTGCACATGGGAGCCAGCATAGATTTCTCCTCGTCTTTGAATCGTGCTTTTTTTATCTTTCTTTCGTTGCGTGAGGTTATGTTTACCAGCGAGATATCCGAGTGCATTATTTGAATACTGTAAATGCACCTTCTTGGATACATTTTGGAAATAGATCTTTTTTCATGGCATTTGAAAGGTATAAACTGTGAACCAAGGTTAACTGCATGCAGTAACAGGCCTTAGAATATTTTGTAACGCGGAAAGGGTTGGTACTTCTGAATTGCGAAATGGCGGTTAATTCGAAATCACGTAATTCGAAGTCCGATTTTTTAGTCCCAACGACTTTGAATTAACGAGGTTTTACTGTATTCATAACTGCTAAACCCATACTAGCACAGAAGTCCAGCAAATGCTTCCCATTCCTGTTAGCTTCCATATCTTCCGCACATTTACCAATCACCCTTTAGTAACCTTCACTTTTATTTCCAACAGTCGCATTGACATTGCGCATTAGCACTATTCTATCCTTGCTGTTGACCCCGACCACGATGTCACTCAATGCTTCATAAAACTTGTCAATTTCATCCTGATCTGCAACCTCACATGGTGAATACACTGAGACAATTCTCATCCTAATTCCTCCGACTGCCAAAGCTACCCACATCATTCTCTCATTAACGTGCCTAACAGAAACTATGTTGCATGCAATGGTATTCCAGGAAAACAGACCTACCCCATACTCTATTCTGCCCTTCCCTTTCTAACACCCGTCAAGTACACTTTATAATCTCTCTTCCTCGTTATCTCGCCTTACCCGAATATCACTTGCTTGTAGCAAATCCAGGTGCATCCTCATGCTGACTCAGCCAGTTCTACTTTCTTTCTTCCATAAGCCCCATTAATATTGTTAGCTCCCCATCGAATTCCATTTCGTTCGCCAAGTTGTTACCAAGGAGTCCCTCGCCTGTCAAATGGGAGTGGGACTCCGTTACTCCCATAGGTCCGAGGCTTGCTTAAAATGTTCCGAGCTCGGTAAATTCATGAAGCCATTGCCCATGGTTCACGAACTAGGACGTGACTACAGTAACCAACACCATGCACCACAGAAAATATTGCATCTTAGATAATTCTATCGCCATTCTAAGAAAGTAACTACTGTACACTGCCTGAGCAAATGTCATGTGATAGCGGAGCACTGATGTGCAGGTGTGTTGTCTGCGCACCACACGCCCCCTGTGCCAGCGGCAGTTGTATAGGAGACCTTGTGAGCAGTGGCTGTGCATGTGACAGGTGTAACATGGAACGTCGTCGTGAGCTAACACCGTTCGAACGGGGTATGGTGTTCAATGCCCGACGGATGGGAAGTGCGATTTCGGAAGTGGCGCGGGAATTCGGCTTCACGCGATCAACCGTATCTAGGGTGTATCCTGAATGGTTGAATGCGGGTGTCACCGTCTACAACAAACGAACGACCAGCCGTCCAGCCACCCTCGATGACCGTGACCGGCGACATCTGAGACAGATTGTCAATAGTGACAGACGGGCAACCGTGCAACAAATCACGGCTCAATTCAACACAGGCCGTGCTAGACACGTCTCCCAGTGGACACTCCGTAGGAATACTGGTTCTATGGAGTATGGGAGCCGGCGTCGCACGCTGGTGCCACTGTTAACCCAACATCATCAGGCGCAACGATGCGCATTTGTCGCCAGTCACCAGGGATGGACACTGAACAATGCGTAACTTGATGTGGTCGGACGAATCACGATTTCAACTGCACCATGCCGATGGGAGGCACCGTGTATGGCGCAGACCACATGAAGCGATGGATCCCGCCTGCCTCGAAGGTATGGTCCAGGGCGCTGGTGTCTCTGTTATGGTCTGGGGTGCATTTTCCTGGTATGGAATGGGCCCCCTAGTTGTTCTGGTACGCGGTATGTTGAGCTGGTCGGAGACCATCTCCACCCATTTTTGGCCTTCCAGTGCCCAGACGGTTCTGTGGTGTTTCAAGACAATAACGTGCCGCCACATCGCTCCCACGTCACCCGGGAGCCCCGATATAATCCCTATCGAGCATATTGGGATGTCCTAGAACGCAGGCTCCGTGCCATGGATCCTGCACCCACGAACAGACCAGCATTGGCAGCCGCTCTGCAAATGATTTGGCATCGGCTGTGTCCAGGACTACTAGTGACTTGACTCAATTCCATGGCGTCTCACTGCAGTTCGGAGGGCCAGAGGAGGCCCCACACGCTATTAGGTGACTATCCCTTGACATTTGCTAAGTCAGTGTATATTAAAAGAATACATACATACATACATTATCATTATAGACTGCTATGCCTTTCAACGTTCAGTCTGCAAGCCTCTGAGAATTTACTAAACGTCGCCACAATCCTCGATTTGCAACTAGTGTTGTGGCCTCATTTAGTTCTATACCTCTTATCTTTAAATCGTTAGAAACCGAGTCTAACCATCGTCGTCTTGGTCTCCCTCTACTTCTCTTACCCTCCATAACAGAGTCCATTATTCTCCTAGGTAACCTATCCTCCTCCATTCGCCTCACATGACCCCACCACCGAAGCCGGTTTATGCCTACAGCTTCATCCATCGAGTTCATTCCTAAATTAGCCTTTATCTCCTCATTCCGAGTACCCTCCTGCTATTGTTCCCACCGGTTTGTACCAACAATCATTTTTGCTACTTTCATGTCTGTTACTTCTAACTTATGAATAAGATATCCTGAGTCCACCTAGCTTTCGCTCCCGTAAAGCAACGTTGGTCTGAAAACAGACCGATGTAAAGATAGTTTCGTCTGGGAGCTGACTTCCTTCTTACAGAATACTGCTGATCGCAACTGCGAGCTCACTGCATTAGCTTTACTACAACTTGATTCAATCTCGCTTACTGTATTACCATCCTGGGAGAACACACAACCTAAATACTTGAAATTATCGACCTGTTCTAGCTTTGTATCACCAATCTGACATTCAATTCTGTTGAATTTCTTTCCCGCTGACATCAATTTAGTCTTCGAGAGGCTAATTTTCGTACCATACTCATTGCACCTATTTTCAAGTTCCAAGATATTAGACCGCAGGCTTTCGGCACAATCTGCCATTAAGACCAAGTCGTCAGCATAGGCCAAACTGCTTACTACATTTCCACCTAACTGAATCCCTCTTGCCATTTTATACCTTTCAGCAGATGATCCATGTAAACTACGAAGAGCAAAGGTGAAAGATTACAGCCTTGTCTGACCCCTGTAAGTACCCTGAACCAAGAACTCATTCTACCATCAATTCTCACTGAAGCCCAATTGTCAACATAAATGCCTTTGATTGATTTTAATAATCTACCTTTAATTCCACAGTCCCCCAGTACAGTGAACATCATTTCCCTTGGTACCCTGTCATATGCTTTCTCTAGATCTACGAAACAAACACAACTGCCTATTCTTCTCGTAGCATTTTTCAATTACCTGGCGCATACTGAAAATCTGATCCTGACAGCCTATCTGTGGTCTGAAACCACACTGGTTTTCATCCAACTTCCTCTCAACGACTGATCGCACCCTCCCTTCCAAAGAATATATTACATAAATTTTTAACCACCTGCCGGTAACCTTCACCTGGGCAAAGGATGAGCAGAATTACAAAGGCAGTGTAGTCAACAGTTAATACAGTACAGTAATTAACACATGGGACCTTTACTTGAGGTAAGTACAGTAAATCAACTGAGATTGAAATACTCTAAAAATTAATAATATGCATTTGTGTAAAATTAACTTCCTTTTCCAGAGCATTTTCATATATACCTGTACAGGTTGTATCCAACGATTTACACTTTCCCCACTTTTACGCCAGTATTCCTTGGTCCCTTAAAGTTTAATAGAGGGGTGTAATATTGCACCACTCGTTTCATCACTAAATCAAACAGCTACAACAATTTTTTTATTGATAGAATAATTCATAAGTACAGACATGACCCTTCAACTACTTTAATAAAAGATAAACATAACACCACAGTAATTTCAACTTTCACCACGGTCATTTACAAAATCACCTTTAAAAAATACAATATAAATATATCATTCAGACATCTTATACAACTCCACCTCTATTTTAAATTTAATTGTTTCTCTAAATAAGGTGTTTATAGATTCAATGTCATGATTGCAATTTTTCTTATATCGGAAAAACAGGAAGAAACTTCATCACTACATACTCAGAACATAAGAATGCCATTAAATACAATAATATTTCAGCACATGCATGACTATAAACATAATTTCACCAATATTCGACAAGACCTAAAAATTCTTTAAACATTACACAAAAAAATTCTTCATACAATTAGATCAATATTTTAACTCTAATTACAACCAAAATGAAATATGTGAAAAAAAAACCAACATTCTTTTTGACCATTTTATCATTATTCTTAAAAATTTTAATTTAACTGATCTAAATTCAATCTTCCATTCTATTCATTCCACCTCTCCTCAGCATTTACCCCCATTCCCTCATTTCTCAGCCCCACCTTGTTTTTTCCCTCCATTCATAACACCTTTCATTATAACTATATATTTATTCAACTTTTAAACCTTATAAAAAAAATTTCTTTTCCGTGTCTTTTGCTTCTAAGTACGTTAGTTTACTAACATGTAGAACATTTGGGTACGTAAGATGAGCCACATTTTGGCTTATTTCCTTTTTTTCTTTCAATATTTTACATCCCATTAATTTCATTATTATTTCCTACATTTTTCTAATTTCATTTATTTTTCCTTTCTCTTATATCAGCATTAGATGAGAATTAATTCCACTACCTTAATATAAAGAATATAATTTTTTTAACTAATTCATATCTTAAAGTGCCTTTTCACTTTCATTTTTTAAAATCATTAATCTTCATGAATATCTTCAACTATTTTTACATTGTTTACCTATATACACAACTACATGGAATTTCCTTTCCACTGCAATAATATATTTGTTCAACTCACATTTTACTAAGGAATACTTTGCATATATGCTCAATTCTACATCTCATCAAGATTATGAATGATTTTAAAGTGTTATCTACGCTTTGCAGTGATAAGAATACTAAGAATACTGCTTGAATACTACGAAGAATATTTTAAAACTTCTTCTCGCATATTCCTACAGCTAAGCGAACTAATTTCTTACAACAAATGTGTTTTCAGGAAATTCTATCAACAGTTTTTCATAGTGTCAAACTTTTATAGGTTTTAAGACCATCTTTAAAACAACTGTGTTTCAAATACTTTGTTCTACACAAGATATGGTTGATGATGACCTTTAAATAGGTCGAACTAGTCCCATTAAATGTTTATTTAATAAACACTATTTAATTTGTATTGAAAAGGTGGAATAACTCAATTATTATTTAATCTGGTTTAATCAAAGTTAAATATGGACCCATAAAATGAAATTCATTTCTCTACACTATCACTATCATCATCATCACCACCACCACCATCTTACAGTTCCAGTTTCCAAGACACTGTTAGCGAGTCTCTTCCATTCTGTCTTATTGAGATACGCTCTGTTGTTAATGACCTCCTCCAGTGTCCTTCCACAATCTGCAATGTCCATCTTCACGTTGTCCATCCAGTGGGTTCTTGGTCTTCCCACCATCCATTTCCCTGCCACATGTCACTTCAAGTTAACATATGCTGTCACTTTTTGCTTCATCCGCATTACATGCCCAAACCACCTCAGTCTGGACATGCTGATCCAATCTAACAATGATGTAACAATCCCAGCTTCCTTCCTAACCACATCATTCCTCAACTTGTCCAGTTTGGTTTTTCTGAATTGTGGACCTAAGGAACTTCATCTCTGATGCCTGCAACCTTGATGAGTCTTTCTTAGTGAGGGTGCAAGTTTCAATACCATAGGTTAAGATTGGAATGAAGAACTAATTGTACATCACCAGCTTCGATTTTGTTGGTACTTTGTGATCCCAGAGGAGTGTTCATACTTTCTGGTAAAAGTGAGAGCTCTTCTGCACTCTATCTGCCACCTCCTTTGTGGCTAGTAGTGTTGGCTACTGAATGCATGATTCGAAGCAGTGTATCGATTCATTCAAGTGTCCGAGTGAATCGATTCACAGGAAAGGCGAGCTCACGGCACATGATTCAGCTTACTCCCAGCGGACAGTGCAGAGTGGCGCACTCACTGGACGTTGGCGGGGAGCCGAGCTTCCGCTGCAGCGAGACAGTGTATCATGGCACATCGAAAGAATCGTGAACGAGCGCGGCTCAGTGAGACACATGATACACACGGCTCCTTCGGCTCACTGGACACGCGGAGAGCCGAGCTTCCGCTGCAGCGAGGCATACAGTGAATCATGGCACATCGAAAGAATCGTGAACGAGCGCGGCTCAGTGAGACACATGATACACACGGCTCCTTATCGGCTCACTGGACACGCGGAGAGCCGAGCTTCCGCTGCAGCGAGACATACAGTGAGACATGCTAGACTGAAAGAATCGTATGCTATAATGGACTCTCGAGCTCAGCTCATTTGAAAATAATACCCATTTGCATTCACTGTCCTCTTCTTACAAGGAAGTTTAAATAATAGATGGATTTATTTGCAGTGTTAAAAAGGTAGTCACAACATAATTCTGAAGTAGCTAGTAAGTATGTAGGCTATTAGGTTATACTATTTATTAGTTTAATGAATCTTAGTATTATAACTTAGTTGACATTTGACATTTGACTCAGTATTCTCTCAGTTCATATGTCACATCGTTGCACAAGACTTCAATCATATGTGGACAGACGCAATAACAGTATTTTGAATCCGAAAACCAGCGGGCTACTGTACATCTCGAGTAGCCTATACAAAATATGACGATTTAAAAAAATCCTCAGCTGATAGAAAAATACTTTTAAAAAAAGGATTGAGTGAGTTGTCGTGCGGTTAACATCGCGTGGCTATGCGTTTGCATTCGGGGGATGGTGGGTTCGAATCCCACCGTCGGCAGCCATTAAGATGGTTTTTCCGTAGTTTCCCCATTTTCACACCAGAAAATGCTGGCTCTGTACCTTAATTCAGGCCATGGCTGCTACCTTCCTAATCCTAACCTTTCCCACCCTGCGTTGCCGGAAACCTTCGATGTATTAGAGTAACTAGCATTTTTTCTAAGAAAGGAGTTCATAGTATGAAGACCAGATGGCAGCTGCGAGCACTGAATGCTGTTGCTGCTGTCTTACCAGCACATACTACACTGATGCAGTAGGAGCGGTGACCAATGAGCCGTGAATCGGATCACTGTATCGATTCAGTAACGTGAACGGAATCAAATGAATCGATTCAGTAAAATGAATCGAATGTCCCATCACTAGTGGCTAGTGTATGTCGAGATATTACACTTGTGGTATACCAACGATCAAAGAAGTGGGTAATGAAACAACTGAAATCACAATACCGCAGCCCAAGTCTTCAACCGTCAGCGCAACCACCAAAGAGATAAGAGGCGCCTCCCCAGCGCGGATTCACGCCAACTACGGAGGGAAGGACCTCGATAGAACAAACACAGAATAGGAGGCGCCTCTTATCTCTTTGGTGTTTGTGCTAGCGGTCGATGACTTGGGCTGCTGTATTGTGATTTCAGTCGTTTCAATGCCCGTCTTCTTCAATCATTGGTATGCCACAGAGAGTGAGAGGTAGCAGAGCGTGGTTCTGGCTACGCTGTTGCTATGACTACCGAAGTGAGCAACATTTCACTTCGAGAAATTATTATCACCGAAACTCAGTAAATATTGGTACGCTCCTCATCCTTGCTTCCTAACCTTTTTCTGCCTGTAGGTTTACCTCACTCATTACGTTGGTGGAGCAATTCATCATGGGTAACAGTGTATATTTTGTAAAAATTTAGTTACTGGCCATGCACCCGCTTATTGTTCTGGTAACTTGTGTTACATATTCATCCGTGATGCCTGCCAGACCTATACCAGATCCTCGTATGCTGAGGTGTGCTGAGCTCGATTACAAGCTGAAGATCCGTAATGTGAGCAGCACGGGTACTACTGCTTCTGATGCTGTATTGCTGTCTGGTGTTGGTGACGCACTTGTTATTCCTGATCTTAGCCCTGAGGATATATGTGAGCATACGACCTTCATTAAGCATTCCTTGGTAGAAATTAGTGAGATTTGTAATCATTTTGAGGACTTGAACCATCTAAATATCAGCTAGATAGGATTAAGGCACGTATCTCACACCTTGTAGGTCGCATGCACGACTTGCTAGATATTTGTATGGGTGTACAGAATTTGAAGGAGTGTTCTGAATTACTTTCTCTCGGTGTAACATTGTTTGATCATACTGGTATCGTACTTAACTCACTTGGAATTAAGACTATGTCCTTTAATGTAACTCATGATAGTAATGCTAACAAGGGTGTACTATTTGAGAATGTCAGTGTACCTGTTACGTCTAATAATCCTGTACCTAGTATAAGAGTGTTACGCGAACACTGTTCATCTACGGTAGCAATAACGTTCCCTCTTCCATTAGTGATATGTTCAAGGGTTGGAATTGTGATTTCAATATTGACACCATTGAAGAGATTATCAGATTCCTAACATTTTTTGTGCAGTTAACTCTAACAGTAAATTGTTATGAATCTAAATCAAACGAGTTAATTCGGTCTGGAAAATATTACTGAACCTTTAAAATTGTTTGAAATTGTTGGTATTCTAGCTTGGTGACCACGCTTGGTAGTAATTTTGAAAATGAGCCTTGTCATTAGTTTTTCTTTTTTACAACTTAATTGTTTTCAATTCGTTTTGTATATTTAAATTGCATCACCCACCCAACTTATTGTCTTTCTTATATTACATTAAATTTTAGTCTTTAAGTGTGACGGAGAGTGTTATTATAGTGAATTGCTCTACCCCTTATTCCTTCCACCCTCTGTTATGGTCGTTGACCTATCGGCCTTGCCCAGATTCCATCACTTCCCTTTTCTGTGTTGTGTTTTATCGAGGCCCTTCCCTCCATACTTGGCGTGAATCCGGACCGAGGAGGCGCCTCTTATCTCTTTGGCGGTTGCGCTGATGGTCGAATACTTGAGCTGCGGTATTGTGATTTCAGTTGTTTCATTGCCCCTCTTTTTCGATCGTTGGTATGCCACAGAGAGTAATAGCAGAGCGTGGTTGTAAGTGCGAATGGATCTTCAGTCCACCACAAAAAAATAATGTCACATGGCGAGCAGACATACTGGATTGCTTATAACAGCAAAATGGAGTATCATGCAATCACATATGGTATACAAGGTTGGACTTACCCGTGGTACTGAGGCCTTTTCACAATGTACAGATTTTAAAACTTATGTCCGTTGCGACGTTATATCCATGTATTACGGCGCGCTTTGCTGGGAAAGGAACAGTCACATTAAACTTTCAAAATAAGAACTGCACACAAATAACTGTATCAACCACCCACCATTAATGTTAATTCAACTTGCAACGAAACACATATTAGGGTGGTTTGAATACACACACAGACCATTTGCTAGCCATTGTAACAGGAGGCAGCCGCCGAGACATCCTTATTCAAGCGAAGATGGCCACAAACAACCCGGTACCAGCCGCTTACGGCAGGGTGCGCTGTGGGAACAGTCAACAGTCAAGTGGCACGCTAACCAATACCAACTTCATAACAACGAAGCTCTACGTAATATCCAATGGTGAGGAATAAGCCCACCATTATATTACAATTTACACCAATAAGAACCTCAAATGCATGACAGTTATCACAGTGTTGCGTTATATTGGGCAAGGTTAAACAATGGATTCCTTTCTCTCTTTCTTTTAAATTCCACATGAACAGATTTCTGGTGTAGCGGTAATTCCACATAGTCCTCATAATTATACCACTACATAGTGCTGAGGTGTGTAAAGCTTTCCACACTTTCTAGTGGAGATGTTCGCTGGTCGTCCCTCTGTTTATTGCCATCACTACTGTTTTGAGTTCGCTTATCTTGAGACTGAACTCCTGGAACTTAACTTTCCATTCATTGAGTCTTGACTGTACTTGTTCCTCAGTTTCTCCCCAGATCATAACATCAGCAAAGGCCATTGCATTTAGTTCACCCGAGGTTTTCTTGATGTTCATTATGTCATCCATGATGGTGATAAACAATAATGGGGATAGTGCACTGCCTTGCTGGACTCTACTTTCGGTCTTGAACCAGGATGAATGTCCATCATCCAATTGCACACAGCTGGCACAGTTTTCATACAGCATCTGAACGTTCTTCACCAGACTGTCATTACGGTTTATTTTCACATATATATAACATTTAAAGCAAGAAAAAGAGTCATATAGGCTCAGAAAGACAAAAATACGTCGTAACATCGAAATATGTGCATATAGGCAATATGAAATTCCATTTCCTGTGACTGTAGGTGCATAATACAGATAACTGACACAGATAGGCTCCAGAGGATCTTCAGAAAACAGAAGGAAAAAACCTAAAGATCCGATGTCTACTTACGACCTACAACAGGACACTAAATATCTACCTGTCAGCATTAAACTAGGAAATTAATTTATTTTAATTTAATTTAATTTATACAAACCAATCTTGTCTTCTCACAAAACCAGGACATGGTTAATATCTACCTATCAGCATTACACTATATACACTATTTTCTCGAACAGTAATTTGTACAAAACATCCTGCCTTACCCGAGAGAAATTTCAGCATCTCCAATAATTCCAGAAAAGCATGAGAGATCAACTCTCTGGCCTTGAAAGGAACGTGACGATAAATCAGCAAACTCCCTCCTCCACTCCACCTCATCTGCCTTGAGTTTGTCAATGACCTCATCTAAAAGGGAAAGAAAAAGTTTGGTTCAACCACTAAACTTAATAAAGTTCTGAAATATTTTCACAGCATGTGATACATATTATGAAAATCTGGTAGAAAAAAAAACAAGCAGTATCTTTGAAATTTAATTAATATTGGACAAAAGGAAAGTAAACATCCTCAAACCTCTGCAGGCATTTATAACAGGCATTGCAAGGAAAACATAGGACAGGAAGGGAATAGGTCTGGGTGTCTTGAACAAGTTATGTTAAATACCAGTGGATTGGTATGTTTGACCTTACCTTACCGCAAGTACGGGGAATTTCGTATGCCCCAGGATGTAAAAGTGGGGACAATTTGTCCTTGGTTTTACTCACACTGTGAGCAATTTTAGTGACGGTGCCAATCACGGTTTTTATATTGTGTTTGCGGAGGACCATGGCAATTCGATCTGTGGTGTTGTGAATGTAAGTTCCCTTCACTTCTTCCTTCTGTGAGCTGCTTGGTCGTTTCTGTGGGATGCAGGGCTCTCTGCAAGTCACTGTAACCATTACACTTGAACGTGACCTTGAGTGTATCCATCTCCACCTGGATATTTGATGGCTCACAAATTCGTCTCGCCCTCTTGGTGAGTCAGATGTAAGGCTTTTCAGGCATTTGCTCTATTAACCAGCGTTTCGTCTTAGGTCTGACACTAGACTCGTCAGAGTGGGATGTGTCAGACCCTACCCACTGACGCTGGGGTGTATGCAGGTGAACTTATCAGAAGCCTATTTAAGAGGCACAGTCTGATAACTGCATACGGGAGATAAAACTCCACAATGGAATTAATGCCCGCCTAGCAATTCCGAATGGAAATTCTAAGTTCCCATGGAGGGAATTAGAGTCTAGTGTCAGACCTAAGACAAAACGCTGGTTAATAGAGCAAACGCCTGAAAAGCCATACATCTAATTTTTTATTTGATTTTTGATATGCTCTATTGGTGGAAAAATATCTAATTCCTCTCCATGGGAACTTAGAATTTCCTATCACAATCTGTTCAGTAATAAGGAGAGGGTCCTTGACAGGCATCTTCGTGAACATGTTATCCTAAACCCCAATTAACTAGGATTTACTAACTCCTCTGGAACGCATGTCAACACTGCGATACTCGACTCCCTACTCCGTGAAGCCAAAAACAAACAAGCTAATCTGACTACTATATTCTTAGATATACAGAAAGCCTTTGACAACGTTGGTCATGCCCATTTAAATGAGACACAACCAAACTTACGAATTTAATCATGAATCTGCAAACAAGAAATGTCACACAAATTCAGACGCAGGGAAGCAAAACAAGACCTCTCTTGATAAGCAGGAAGTTATGGAAGGTTCTCCTCTGTCGCCAATCCTGTCCAATCTCGCCATCAATCATATTCCGGATGACCTTAGCGAAACGTTGATATCTACCCAATATGCCTTTCAGTTGAGTCCAGATCATGAAGCTCTAACAGTATTAAGTTTTGCTGATGATGTAGTTATTGTTGGAAAAGATTCTGAGTCAGCTTTAGTACTTGCTTATGCAGCCATACATCAACTACAAGAAATCGGACTTAACATCAATATTGGAAAATGTACAGGAATATGCATCAAACATGGTCACCTATCAGACGAAAAACTATTCACAGCAGATGAAAAACAGATACCATGTCTGAAGAAAGGAGAATCTATTAAGTATTTGGGAGTAAATTTCTCCAATGAAATTACTTTCCACTCCATCGAGATCCTAAATAAGCTCAAAAACACCCTAGAGCTCCTCATTTCTTCACTGCTTTTGCACTCCGATCAGAAATTTGTAATTACACACTTCAATCTGTCCCAGTTTGGTATATAAATTTCAGACAGTACCACCACAAAGGATTCCAGTCAAATTTATAAATGACACCGATATGGTTAGGGGGGCATTAAAGGAAATTTTGCAACTTCCCATGGATGTCCCAAATGATATGATATAGGCTGAAATGAAATTTAAAGGTCTGGGTTTATTTTGTGTATCATGGGAAATATATCTGCAACATATTAATGCATGCAAAATTTTGAAATCTTCCAAAAATAATTTTTCACACTCAACGAGAAACTTATATCAAGAAATCAGCACGAGCCTCGCCGCAATGAATGTAGCAGAAACAGAATCTATTCAAGACAAAAGAGATGGTTTTCTAGATACAAATAAAGTCCGACTCGAATTGATAAGAAGAGCTTTTGACAACTAGAGCAAGAAAGAGCACAAAGGCAAAGGTGTAGCCCTGTTTAAACAGTATACTCCGGCGAATACATAGATTCATGATCATAAAGGATTGTATTGCAGCGAATGGCGTGATGCAATAAAAATGAACGCCAATGTTTCTGCCTCTGTCGGCGTTGCCACAGAGAGTTCGAAACTCTTTCACATGTCCTGGGAGCCTCTCCACATGGTGAATTACTACACACCTCACGCCATAATGTAGCCAGATCAATGATAGCTAACGCTCTGAGACGACAAGGTTATAATGTCTATGAAGAAGTACACGGTCTCTCCAACAGAGGAAGCAACCGACACATTGACGTTATGGCTTTTAAACCATCCTGTTCTGAAGGTTTCATCATTGTTCCAACAATTAGAATTGAGACCAACGAAAACCAGCCGGAAGAGGTTGATGCAGAAAAAATCATTTATGAAGAAACGGTGGACTTCTATAAGTGGAAATATAAGTTCTCTTCCATTTCTGTAATCGGATTGATGTTAAGTGCTCGAGGAACGATACCTACATTTTTTGTCTACTTCTTCAATACCTCTGGGCTGAATAGAGATTTTATCTATAACATCGCGATTACCATACTCAAGAAGTCCATCCTGATCTTCAAAAACCATGCTTGCAGACCTCAAATGTTTGACATGCCTCACTCAATTGCCTACATTTAACATCATATGATCACATTATCTATTGTATCCACATCCATTATTGTTGTCCATCATATTGTCACTGAATGTCCAAGGTCATACTCCAGTCAGCTGAAGGAGTTTGTGTGTGCTTCTGACGGGGTTGAACAATGGTTGGACAGCTTAGATTTGAGTTTATGAACTGTTTTTGAGATTGGTGTCATATTGTTTGTTATATTTTTGAATATTTGTATGTCGAGTTATGTACTAGCCACAAGCTAAATACATAATAATTGTTGTTAAGGTACTCTTTGTCTTTGGGCAACCTGCAGCTGTTGCAGGAAGATTGTGAGACCTATGTAGAATTCCTATGATGTGGAAAGTTGTTGTGGAGTGTTTTATTTGCAAATCTTAAAGTAATACTGTATGATGTGGACTGTTGAGGTAGAATATTTTATTCATATTCCATTTAGCTACCTAACCTGTATGATGTAAAATACTTTTGTAGTATGTTTTATTTTTATTCACTTTATCCACTTTGTAACTCTTAGATCGTAATGAATTTTCGGTAATGGCTGAAACAGTCCAGAAAGGTTGTGACGTAGACTTTTAGAACAAGGTATGCTGGCCTTTGCCAGTTGTGGATTCTAGAAATACGTCCTTACATATTCTGGAAAATGGAAAGTTCGCGACTGTATATGTTCTGGAATACTGACATGATATTTTATAGGCTTTTGGGCTTCTGCTGTGTCAAGAAAATAAGGTGAAATTCTTAGCGTTGCTCTGTGTCCTCAGAAGAATTCTCGACTGTCCACGAGAAAGGCTTCTTAAACAATGACACTTTTGAATTTGGAACATTATAATAGAAGTAGAAGCAGAAATGGTATGTTCATTCACCACCAGATGGCCCACAGGACGTGGCACAACACTAGCGTTCGAAGCGGAAGCTGACCGAACCATCACAATCAGACTAAGCGGTACACATAACGTGTTTGTGTAACATATGACAGGTGTAACACATAGACATAAGCCTGGAATGAAACATCTGGCAACGAGGAACGTACGAATTTGGAAAACACAGACGAAATAACAGTAATGAAGGGGAATATTGTTTAAACATCGCGACTGGATACAGAGCTGTGATTGGTGTACCTGGGTGGCGATAGGCAAACTCCTGCGTTCTGATTGGCCACTCCGTAATCGGCCAAGGCCAGACTTCCCTTTTTGAAGTGAGCGAGGCAGGATTTCGTGGTCTGTCTGTCGTTCTCTCATCTGTCCAAAGTTTTGATGTCGTCGGCGAATCCTCGCTTCTGGGATGGGCCACCTCGGTGTTAAGCACTTTCGATTTCAGTTCCACCTTAAATTATATTTACTGTTCGCTTGCATTATCATATGGGAGTTTGACCTAACCCCACCCTGACTCGCCACTCAATTGAGTTTCTCTGATGTTTTAGAAGGTACGTTCACCTTCTTTCTTATTTGTAATTGTATTTTGTGTGCCTTGTTCCCTTCTGTATCGTATTGTAGAACTTAGGTTATGCAAAAATGTTTTGGGATAACTTCTTGCCTTAATACCAAAGTTCTAGAATATCTAATCTTGTATTCGTAAATTGTGTATCTGGATTGTTAGATAGATGAATTTTGTGCGAAACTCACCTTGCAGATGTTTCCTTTGAAAACAAGACATAACCGTTGATTTTTCTCGAGACCCGCAACCTTCGCCTTCCTACGACCTCTGGTAGGTGCCCAGACCCTGTTCCACGTTCCTTGTTTATAGCTGCCAAGTTATCCTACCTGTTATTTGTCTCTGTATATCGCGGCACAGTTCAGCTGATGTTAATTGTGTATCTAGGGGTTTGATTTATTTTCCTCCATTTTAAACTGTGTATCTGTAACCGCCCAGTACCGGTAACAGATTGTATAATAAATAATAATACATATTTGGTTTTTTAAAGGATAATGTATTTAGGTCAAGTTGTATGCTAGGCATCAAATTACAGTCTATGTGGACACTCATTAGAATTCAAATCTTGTAAGGACAACCTTAAAATTACTATCTGATTACACATCTACAATATCGTAAAATGATTTTATAGCAATCCAATTATGGGAATTGACTATGGTATTAAAACGTTTAAAAAGTAAAATGCTGAAAGGGAAACTCCTCTCAGATGACAATTGTGTTATATGGAATATGTGTAATCTGACAATAACTACAATGTATTGAGTCTAAAGGAGTATGAGTACTGTGTACCTTTTACAACAACATTGTAAGTTCATATGTATTATTTTCATACTTTTACACTTTTTTTTTCTTTTTCTTATTTAACAGTTGATGTCAACAGGGCTACATTTTAAACTCATTTTAACTAATTTTGACAACACACTCATGTGGAATTAAAGTTAAATTCTAACACTGATGATAGACCTTAGCGTCCGAAAACTGGTTATGTTTTAAAAAAGTGTGCGCTGATACGACTGTATATAATTAATAATTAATAATAATAATAATAATAATAATAATAATAATAATAATAATAATAATAATAATAATAATAATAATAAAAAATAACTACATCAGCAATGTTAATAAGAAATGGATTTGATATTTTATAATGGTTAGAATAAAGCGTGTCAAATTGCGTTTCTTAAAATGTACCTTAAGAATTGAAAAACAGCCCCTACAAGATTAGTTTACAAGCTAGCAAAAGAATCCTTCTACACAGAGCACCTTAGGATAAAATCATCATTGCCATCTACAAGACCATCTATACACCTATCAGAATGTAGACAAGGAGATGAGAGATTGATCAAAACTTTCATATTTCTGAAGCTATGATCGACAGAACGTGGACCAACAAGGATCAAGATCAGAGGCAACATTCCGCAGTCTGAGTGACGTGTATGTGCACTATGTTACCAAAGGTGTATCCGGTACAATCTTACGATGTGCCACAAAAGAACAAAATCTTTTAGTGAATACAGTACGAATCAAGATGTTCTTACCTTTGTGTTTCATAAACGATATATAAAGCAGTGTAACAGGATGCCATAGACAATGACTGAAAATATCAAGAAAATTCTAGAATGCTTCCTCACACAGTAAAACACAGTGACAAACATACCTGCAGAAATGAATTCTTCAGATGCGTATTCCTGAAACACCGTCTGCAGATCTTCATTTGCTCCAACATCAGAGCCACTGAAAACAGTAATGTGACAACAATGAACACAATGAGAGGGGAGATTAGCACTATCTCTCTCCCAGTCCATGTATATCCATTTCATTTCTGCTTCAACACTCACTAAGCGACCATCTTCATGTGGCAAGAATCAGATAAACACCAACCACTTTTACAGTTTTCAGAAACTCCTTGAGGGAGGCACCAGCCAGCTTCACAACCCAGCACTTGCACTGACTACTTTATCCCTCTGTCTCTTACCCCACGTGAAGATTGGCCCTTCCACAGAGTGTTGAAGTGTGTTATTTCCAGATAAACAATTAAACAACATTCATTAGTGACATACAGCTAGGAACAGTGTCAACATGTTCACAACAGCACAGATTTCCCTCATCCTCATTTCCACAAACCACCTGGTTATTGCATTTGTTTTATCAATGTGTACATTGTCGTGTTGATACTGAAAAGGATCAGTTCTAAATTGTGCCTCAGGGTGGGTGGCAGAAAACTGTACAATAACGCCCAACAGGCTTCCACATCCATCGTTCAAAGAATTAAAATCAGCGAGCCAAGACCATCTATCTATCTATCTCCCACATCGTTCTATCTTAAGCAATGGTCGGCGAATGAGGCTTCCCCACCAGTTGCGGCCTCTGAACTACTCTCCTTGTTCGATGCTTTCCAAAGTGTGTCCTCGCTGTTCAATGTCAATCTTCACCATGTCCTTGTACCTGAGTCTTGGTCTCCTACTTGGTCTTTTGTCTTCAAGTTTTAGATCATACATTTGTTTCGGTAATCTGTTATTTCCCATGCATCGCGTATGTCCATACCATCTCAGTCGCTGCGCTGTTATTCTGTCCTGCAGTCTTACAACTTGAGCCTGCTTGCGGATTTCCTAATTACGGACTCTGTCCGTCTGTGTTTTACCGATCATGCAACAGACAAATCTCCTTTCTGCTGTCTGGATTCTACTGACATCTTTATTTCTCATGGTTCATGTTTCGCAACCATAGGTCAGGATTGGTACATAATAGGTTTCATATATGACACTCTACATTTTGTTGGTATTTTCTTGTCCCATATTATGTCCTTTAACTATCTTATAAAAGTTGCTACCTGCCCGGATTCTGTGGGAAATTTCCTTGTCTATAGAACCAGTATCAGAGATAACATTTCCAAGATATTTGAACTGATGGTTCGTCTGTAGCTGTTTCCCCTCCGTTTCAATGTATCCCACTGGTTATCCTATCTCTTCATGACCATAACCTCACTTTTCTCATGGCTGAAGATGAGTCCATATTCCTTAGCAGCTTCTGTCCAGGAGTTTATTTCTCGAAGGTCTTCTTTAGAATCTCCCCACAAGCATAAATCATCAACAAAGAAGATAATTTTCATTTTCTTTGCTCCAATGGTTTGGTGAACTTTTCTCTGAATCTCGTTCATCATAGTGATGAAAAGAATAGGAAACAAAACACCATCCTGTCTTAACCCAGATTTTATATCAAAGGTTTCGGTCATTCCCACAGGTGTTTTGACTTTACTTTGAGTATCTTCATACAAATTCTTGATCCTGTGTATCATGTCATCCTGTATTCCAATTTTCTTCAGTGTTTCCCACACCTTCTCTCCATTCACAGCATCAAATGCTTTCCTGATATCCAGAAAGGCTAACCACAAATCTCTGTTGTGTTCGTAGTATTTTTCCATTAACTGATGGACTGTAAAGATTAAATCAGTTCATCTCCCATTCCTGAATCCATACTGTTCTTCGAAGAGGTTCTCTTCAATAATGGGTCTGATTTTACGCTCTATAACTCTTTCATAAAGTTGAGATGTTAAAGTGATACCTCTATAGTTGAAACATTTCTTTCTATCTCCTTTCTTGAAAACTGGAATTATGATGCATGTCTTCCAATCAACTGCTACGTCCCCTTCTTTCCCAGATCTTATGAAAGTCTGTAGATCCATTGTTTTCCAGAAATGCCAATAGCCTTGATCATTTCTCCATTAATTTCATCAGCACCAGCTGATTTTCCGGTTTTGATGTATTTCCAGGCATAGTCTAACCCACTGTCAGAGGCAGAGTTGTATGATATAGTACTGTGTTTTTTATTGTTTTGTTTTTCTGTATAGGCTGCATGCAATTCACATTTAGCAATTCCTCAAAGTAAGTCCTCCAAGTCTCAGTGATCAGATTTTCATTATCATCCCTTAGGTATTCGGAGTGTTCATCTCTTTTTCTATTTTTCATCATCCCATATAACATTCTTATTAGCATTAACATCCTCTTTCAATTTATCACTCCACTTGTTCATCCACTTCCCTCATTCTTCTGTAAACTTGTTTTGCTTGTTTTTTAGCAACCCTGTATAGTACCTTATTATGGTCATTCTGGTCCTTAAAGGATTTTCTAAACATGTTGTTCTTGTTCAGGACAGCAGTTCTTGTTCTGTCATTCGACCATGGATTTTCCTTCCATCTTGTGCCACTGGTTCGTCCACATACCTTCTCAATTATCATTACTAGATTTTCTTTCAGATCCTTCCATTTCTTCTCAACCAAGACCAAACGACAATTAAACAATGCGTTCTACCTCATATTTCATGGTGGGAACAATGCACTTGGGTTATTGGCTTTACGTCGCACTGACACACAGTGGTGACGAGAGGATAGTAAAATGGGTACGAGTGGGAAGAAAGTGGCCATACAGGTTATCCACAATCTCAACATCTGCCTGTTGTGAAAACAGAAAACCAACTTCAGCACTGCCAACTCGATCGATACTCTAGTAACTAACATTCGCCATCTGAGTACCACTATCATTCGATCCGATGCTTTCCGCTGTTCTAGAATCCACTGCAGTCAATGCCAAGCATTCAGTTTATTGATCCTTGGTGAGCAAACACCTTCTAACACATGGTTCAGGTAGTGGTATTACTTTCAAATGCTAACTGAAAGACTGTACTCATGGTGTCTAAGGCATGATAATCCAGAGGTATCAATTGCTTTGGCTTCCTTAGTCAAGGTGGGGTTTTTGTAACTCCCCACATCACTATGTTGAACACAATATCTTCATCTTGTAATAAATGTCATGATTGCAATGAGCAAATTCGTGGGCATCAGTAATCATATCCCCTTTCAGCCTTCCTCAGCTCCCGTCATATACGAGCACTATGTGCCTGAGTGATCTATCACGAGTGTAGCAACTGAGGCTAAATAATGTCTGTATTTTCCAGGCTTGTAGCTCATATGATGGTCACGACATTACCAAGGGCTCACTGTTACATGGATCAAAAAGTGGTTCAGTTGTCTAGCATATAACGGACTTTGGAAAGTGAATAACATACGAAAATAACAAATTCCTAGACTTGTCAGTCTCACAATGATAAGTCTCCAGACCAGCTTTACTGTACGGCAGAAGGCAATAAGGGAAGACCAAATCTCTGTGACTAAAGCACTTCGAGTCATAACAGCATCTGGTTTATTATTCTAATTCACACACACACCAGGGACTCCCAGCTCGTCATGCTTTCACTTCTCTAAGCCCAGCAACTGTGCACAGACACGTTTGAACTTGTGCAGTAAACATTCTCAACAACTGTTTATTTGTTTCAAATTCATGTTGATTGTGATTCAACAGGAAAATACTTGAAGTCAATGAGAACTAAAAGAACATTATTTGCAATTTTATTTTGTGTTATATAAAGAAGATTATCATTATTGTTATTTGATTTTGAGTAGGTCGTGTACTGTTATTTTAGTCTGAACTGGTGAACATTTTAAATATTATCTGTATGAAAATCTGTTTAGGTCAATTTTAGTAATAAATCATATGTTTGTGTTTTAAAAGTCATGTACCGTTACTTAAATTTTTAGGCAACCTGTAACGCCACGTCATTAATTTTGAAATTGCTATTGTATCAGCAACCTTCTAGAACTTACAGGACTAAACTTGAAGTGCTTTATAATCCGATTAAATAACAACTGTTTTAATTGGTCAGTATATTAAAGTTTCTAAATGGCGAATGTGGATGTTGGAGGTAATGCGATTGGTCTCCCGTGATTGCTCGATTTCCGGTTTAGGGCTCCTCGTGAGAGCGAGGCAACTGTCCGTGCCTTAGCGGCCGGACGCACTTTGCGTCCATCCCGTCCCGGGACTCCACCTCCTGGGTATTGTAACCGTTTGTGGGTGGTTTGACTAACGGTTTGAAATAATGTAGATGCACCTCAGCTGGTGTCAGCGGAGTTCACGAGATTCCACTCACGGGCATGGACATTCGACAAGCACCGGTTAAAAGCCACTTTTATTCAACATCAGGCTCTTATTAATATAACGAGAATCCATTCCACTTAACTGTGTAAGGCTATGCTAATTCTTAACTTAGCGGGGGAAAAAAAGAGAATATCACAAATTTCAGTTTCTTTGGAAGGACATCCCGATTTAATTAAATATTCGTATAAGAAGATAATAATAATAATAATAATAATAATAATAATAATGTTTGACATGACAACATGATTAGAAAATAAGGAAATTAAATTAACATTATATGCTTTCTCTGCAAATAACCTCACTCCTTGTGGGTAGGGTTAACTTCCAATAAGTAACCAGAGGAACCTGCCCCCTACAGAGCGCGTCCCCAGGTGGCGGATAGGGGGCCCCTACAGTATGTAGGGCTGGTTGAAATAACCAATACAACCCGCAGACCAATAGGTAGACCAATTCCTGAGGGTTTTAAAATACTGGGAGACCCTCTCTCCAGGCGTCATAAATATGGAGGGCCCTTGCCCTGGGTTAAGACCTCAACGGCATCTACGGCGGAGAAGATGGACTTCGGAATGGTGGAGATGGCAGAAGAGGCAACCCATCCTTCTGGGGTGTACAGATGGAACCTACTGCCTTGTAGGACGAGGAAGGCATCCTCAAAGGCTAAGGGAGTAAACCCTGAAAGAAAATTCTCTTATGCGTTAGGCCTAGCAAGTCAGCAGGAGAGTATTGAGTACAGTCGCTTTCACTAAGAAAAAGAGCCTCGGAAAGAAGATTGTAGACCGGACTGACACGTCCTCTCAGACAATTGTACAGTATGATGACCGTAAGGCTGATGATATACAATGTTCTGAAAGGAAACCCCCAATAAAAAAAAGACCCAAATACCGAACTGGAACTATGAACATTCCATCATTAACTGGAAAGGTGGAAGAACTCCTAGACATGATGGATAGAAGAAAAATATCGATATTGGGACTAAGTGAGACCAAATGGAAAGGGATTGCAAGTAAGACACTTCGTGGAGGATATAAATTATACTGGAGTGGACAGAAGAAGGTAGCGAAAAATGGTGTTGGATTCTTAATTAACGAAGGGACTGATGCTACAGCTGAAGTTATCTGCAAAAGTGATACAATCATTAAAATGTTCATGAAACGGAGAACACTAAGTACACCATCATACAAGTGTCTGCCCCACAGACAGGCTGCAGTGAGGAAGACAAAGAGAAACTTCGGCAAGACCTGGAAGATACAGTTAATGAGGAAAATATTATTATTACTATTATTATTATTATTATTATTATTATTATTATTATTGGAGATCTAAATGCGCAACTTGGGGTAGACAGACTTGGGTACGAGAACATCATTGGTCCACATGGATTTGGACAAAGGAACCCAGAAGGAGAACAACTATTAGATCTGTGCAGAAGAAATAATTAAAAATACATTCTTCAGAAAAAGAGACAAGGTACAGTTGGGATGGCCAGTATAGAATACTGATTATGTAATCACGAATAAAGATGGTGGTAGATACATCAAAGATGTAAAGGTCATCCCTAGTGAAAACATGGACAGTGACCACAGATTGCTGGTAGTAGACCTGAAACATAAGACTAATGAAACACAGAAAATTATGAACAAACCAAGGGTTAAAACTTGGAAGTTGCATGAAGTCCAAATAAAGAATACAAACTAAGGATTCAACCGAGTTTGCCGAAGGGTGAAGTAACCAGCGTTAATGAAGAGTGGAAGGCCTTCAAAGACACCTTTGTGGGGGAAGCCAAAAACCTATGTGGAGTTACAAGTTCTATGAAAAGAAAAAAGGAGACACCATGGTGGAATGATAGAGTGAAAACAGCAGTGAAAGAAAGAAACCAAATAAAGAAGGCACCGGACAAGGAAAAACAAGAACAGGGACAAGAACGAAATGAACAAGAAATACAGAGACTTCAAAGAGTATACAGGAACAAGAAACTTGCTGTAAAGAACATTGTAAGGGAAGAAAAAGGGAAGAAATGAAATGAGTTTGCAGACAAACTGGAAGAGGACAGTAGAGGATATATGAAATTGCTATACAGAGTAGTGAAAAACAAGCAAAGGGATCAAGAGACCATAAAAGCAATAGAACGTTATGATGGAACTCTGGCACAAGACGGAGAAATTAAACAAGAACTCAAGATCTATTTCAAAAAGCTGCTGAATGGAGATACAGAAAACATAATATATAAGTAATAATAATAATAATAATAACGTAAATGTTTCCACCTTTTCAATACTACAATATATTGACAAAATTACAAAATTATACGGTACTAGTTTCGACCCATCTAAGGGTCATCATCAAAGATCTTTGCTCCAATACGGCTGATGATGACCCCTAGATGGGTCGAAACTAGTACCGTATAATTTCGTAATTTTGTGAATATACTGTAGTATTGAAAAGGTGGAAACATTTACGTTATTATTATTATTACTTATATATTATTCTCAGTTCAATACGGACCAAAAACATGAAATTCATAACCATCAACAGAAAACATAACAACGGATAGAGGAGAGCCAAGTCGAGGAACCACAACTGAACCACCAATTACATGGCTTGAGGTTGAAAATGCGCTCAAGAGCATGAAGAAAGGAAAGGCAGTGGGCATAGATGAACTAAGTGCAGATATGCTGAAAGCAGCGGGAATTCCAGGAATCCAGTGGCTCTACAGACTGCTCAAAAAGATATGGGAGGAAAATACTATTCCTGAGGACTGGAAGATGGGCATCATTGTACCTCTGTTCAAGAAAGAATACCGATGAAAATGTACTAATTATCGTGGTATCACACTACTGTCTCATGTCCTAAAAATATTGGCAAAAATAATAGAGTCCACAATCAGAGATATTGTTGAACCCAGAGCAGTATGGTTTCAGACCAGGAAGGTCAACTACAGACCTTGTATTTGCAATTAGGATGCTAATGGAAAAATATTGGGAGAAGAACAAGCCTTTATTCCTAATATTTTTGGACACTAAGAAAGCATACGACAGTATACCAAGGGAAAGAATTTGGCAATCCATGAAAGAACTTCAAGTGCGAGACAGCCTATAGACAAAATGAAAATGTTGTATAGTGGGAATAGAAGCTGTATTCAAGTAGGATGTGTTTTGTCGGACTGGTTTGAAACAAAGAAAGGAGTGCAGCAGGGCAGCTCATTATCGCCACTTCTATTTATTATTGTAATGGATGTAGTAATGAAATCTATTAAATGGAAAGAACATGGAGATATCAAAGCCTTCACATTTGCAGATGATGTTGCGATCTGGAGTGACTCAGAAGAGGAATTGGGAGAGAGAATGCAAAGCTGGAATGAGGAGTTTAAGAAATATGGTTTAAGCATAAGCAAGACCAAGACGGTGGTGATGAAAGTGTATGGGAGAGGAGCAGAACCAATAGTCATGTTAAATGAAGCCCAACTGGACAGCGTTCCAGTTTTCAAATACTTGGGTAGCGTTATATCAAATGACAACCTAGCAAAACATGGTGAACAATCGAATCAATAAGGCAACACAATTTTACCACCAGGTAAGACACCTGCTGTGGGATGGCCACGAAAGAAAGTTAAGAATGATGTATTGCTGAGAGGTCATGATTGGGACAAGTTGGTGGAGGAGGAATGGTACAAGGACAGGATGAGATGGAGAAGGCTCATATACCACACCCGGGAAACTAGAGATGGTTTAGGATGATGATATATGCTTTGTTGGTTTTGTTTCATAAAATTAATATGCTGGCGATTGGCTAACTTAAACTCAAATCTTTATAATTTATAAATCCAATAGGGCACTTGCTGAAGGCTTGATTATCAAGAAAATTGAAATTATTATATTCTTCTTTTACTGTCCGCCAATAACAAAATAATAAACATTTAATTTAATCACTCGTACTTTGTCACTCATTAATCCAACATCTTGTCTTCCCGTATTTCATTAATATAATTCATCGCCTGAATTATCTATTTGACAACTTAAGTATCCCATAATAACTTACGTCCAACGTTTTGCTTCTTAAAGTAATCATATGCTATTCAGAGAAATTGTAGTTAATTCCAACAAATAAATTCAATCATATCACAGAAACTCACACTCCTGGAATCCTATGCTCTGCTGCACCTAAATATACAATATCTAGCTACTGACATCATTAAGAGGTAAGAAAATTTTGAACTGATTCCACAGCTTCTGGCCTCGTCCGAAGATTCTCCTGAAAAGTATGAACATCTACTACTATCTACGAAATTCAAACACTACAAAGCAACTACTCAAAATAAATAAGTCAGGCACTGCTTCAGGTGACAACAATATCGTTTACATATGAAACATCTCATTACTTCACATTTGTGTCGTTTTGTACCGAAGATCTTCTAACAATGATCAACCACATAAATGGGTAAATTTCGCTTCCTTACCGTGCCATGGATTAACATTCCGATGACTCTTCACACGTTTCAATACACATAGTCTTCGGAATATCATTTGAAATATTATCATCCAATCGTAGCGCTTGTCTACTTTCAGTACCATTCCAAACTTCATATGATGAACATCTTATTTAACTATTTTCAACATTAAATTCATTGAAATTCTCAAAAATTATATTACATTTCCGTAATACTTATTTTCAATGAACCACACTGTTACAACAACCGTATTTATCACCAAAATATTCTATCGACGATCCAATCAATCACAATTCTTTATCACCTTACATGCGCACCATGCCTTTCATACTTATCCATCAAAAAATATACAAGCACATATCCAAAGAAACTATCTCATAACCAAATATGTCAGAACCATTGTCCCCGTTTCTACCATCAAGGTAATTTGCCCCAGACTAGTCAGCTGCTCCCAGGGGTTCTCAGCTCGAACTATGATAAAAAATTGCCCTAAAGTTACATACACACTGGATTTGCTGGGGAACATATAACTAAATATGGACATGGCGAGGTCACCTAAAAAAAAAAAAAACTAAAAATAAAGCAAGGCGAAGCATGACGTCAGTTTTGAAGGAAACATGTTTATTAAAATAAACAAGAAAGAATGAAAAAAAAAAGTGCAAAAAGTATCAATTGATCCAAATTTTTACACTACTTAATTACTTCTTCAGCATGATAAAGTCCATCTTGACAATCAAAAATATATTACAAATGTACAATGTATGCCAACACACATACTTAATATATCAAATCAAATCTTGAAGTTTCATTAATTTTACACCTTGGGCTTGCGTGCTTGCACCATGCTTTACCTTTTGTTAACACTTTGAACTGTAGATGAGTACGTTCCCCTTTCCTGCACACTTGACATTGCAGTGGGGGACCCTAACCTAAACATGATTTAATGCGCAAAAAGGGCAGACAAAAACTAATCTAACTGTACAAAATATAACACGCTGAGTGGTAAAACATCCTACGCACAGATATATACACCCCGAATCACAAGCAATCTTATGAGCACAACAAACAATGTGGATCAGAACCACACAAATCAAAATCACATAAATAGCAAATATACACATTCAAAGAAACAAAAACATGTCATATTTCCCAGGGATCACCAAGAAAAGCATGTAGCATTCCCACAACTCTCATTCATCCAAAGCCTCGCTGGAAAATATAAGGAAACCAATTACACTTTAAGCAACACTTTCTATTCAACACAGGTTCCTGAAATAAATTACATTACACAAATTTTTAAAAAAACTATCAGAGCAAGCTTCAACGTTCAACACAATAATTCAAAGTTGTGTCCTGAAAAAGATTACACGACACAAAATATTCCTCAGCGTGGTTATATCCTCAAAGAAAATCCAAACTAAACGTCGCGATAAAAAAATCGTCTACGGCAACACGTAGTGACATGGACAAAACTCAATAAAATCATCACAAAGTGTAGCCACTCATACAAAATTCTCCTCGGTAGACAAACATATCACCCTCGCAAACACACGGCGCAATGACTCAAAGAGGAGATTCGCGTCTCCCAAAATAGTGCAGCAAACATCAAAACCAAAGGGTCCAACCCTTTGTACACGCTGCTCAACAGTCTACCCAAGGCAAGTCACACAATCAAGAAAAATGCAAGCCTTTCAGATGAGGAACATGTTCTTATTCAAAATCACACTAAAATCATGTCCTAAAGTTGCCGAATCCAGAAAAATATATTAAATGACATCGTCTAACATACGCTGGCATGAAAAGAAACAAGACCGCGTTGGTCACAAATCAAAGCACTCACGCTCAAAGTTAAACATGAATAATAAAGTGCCCAACTCTGTAATAAATATGATAAACTGAAACTAAGAAATTGCCTCATTGACAATCGATCATGTATGAACATTGGAAAGTTACTGAAATATCTCAATTGTACAACTCGAGGAACTCTCATAGATAATAAAATACTAATAATAAATTATAAATAATAAATAATAAATAATAAATCATGTATGAACATTGGAAAGTTACTGAAATATCTCAATTGTACAACTCGAGGAACTCTCATAGATAATAAAATACTAATAATAAATTTTACAGAAGATTTATTCTAATATTCGGAACTCGAAATACAAAATTGTGTTCATGGAATTCGTGAATAAATTACTAATTTATAATCTTAATATATAAAATAGTCGTGAAGATGATGCTATCAAAATTTGTGGATCCAAACTCCACCATCTCGCACACACTCATTCACACATCATGGAATAAATACCAGAAAACGTGACTGCATGTTTCCATACACTTTGAGCTCCCATTAATAGTACTTTAATCTAGTCCTTCCCGACTTTAATTTCAATCCTCATTTACATTTATGCCCCGAGACGTAGACCGCGTCTCGAACATCAAAGCAAAACAAATCAAAATATATATACACGAGGCTAAAATAAGAAAGTGACTTGTAAAAGAAATGACGCTAACCACTCAGCTAAATAAATCAGAATAAAATGTAAGAAAGCAAGCTGCTAGTTTATGCAAACGGCCCACATTTACATTACAATTATATTTACAGTAACAAGTTTCCTAACATTTACTTTAAA
Organism: Anabrus simplex; assembly: GCF_040414725.1. NCBI lineage: Eukaryota > Metazoa > Arthropoda > Insecta > Orthoptera > Tettigoniidae > Anabrus > Anabrus simplex. Next base: position 2,101,153 of record NC_090271.1, read on the forward strand.
TAGGACGCTGTCCTTCCAAACAAAGCAAAATTTATTGTCACTATCCCCTTTTGCACACGTTCACACTCACACAATTACATTGAAAATTCTGCACTCATCTATTTCATTGACTTATCGCCGCCAACCTTTCAGGACAGCTGGCCCCCATGGTGTTTTAGCCAACCATATCGATGATGCCTTCAGAAAAGACTTGGATCAGTCCACTGGTCTCCATTCTGGCATCGAAAAGTGATGTCATATTTTCAATCGCTGCTTCTGCTTCTGGATGTCGTCGAAAACATCCCCTCGTTCACAATGTACAAACTAGGTCAAGATTAAACTAGAATAATACAGCCGGGGTAATTTCCACTGACCGTGAAACCAGTTCCCATTCAATCGCGAAACTAATGATGGAATTATATGATTTATTGAATTAGGAGGATACACCTCCGCTATGTTCTTGTTTTCACTTAATTCAAATTCATTTTGGGTTTCGGCCTTTTCTTCTTTTATGTAACTTTCCGTGGTAAATTTTGAGTTGGTGATGGAGTTTACTCTTGACATTCACATTCTATTTAAGTATCATCATGACTTGCTCGTCAGCTAGTCCCCAAAGTTTTATTTTTCTGAGCCAATTCTCCTAATTGGTTCAGTGAATTGTAATTAATGTAAATTTACTTTTCTTCTCTTGATTAACGATAATTGTCAGTCACTTGTGAATTTTGTTTCCTTTTGAGTTTGCCTCACGTAGTTCTGCATCAGCTTCTGTGTTCAAGTTCCAGGCTCTTACCATTACAAACCATTTCTCTCATCCTTGTTCCGTATTGGAAACAGCTAACTCACTAAGTTTACAAAAGGAATATTTCATTACTCCACCTATTCAATACAATTAATTCCAAGTTTATGTGGTTATATGAACATAGAAATTACTAGATTTAAAGGGACATGTTTTGCCCTTCTTGATATCAATGCAAAGAAAGAACTTGGTTATAACATAAACAAAATTCAAAATAAAGTAAATGATATTTGGTTAAAGAATGAAATTAAAATAATGTACAAAAAGAAAGCCCAGTTGAACTTACAATTATATAAGACACATTTAATAGTAGCCCAGATATTGGCCCCATTAGAATGGAAATCATTCCAACTACACATAGATAATTTGACACACTTGTTGGATAAGAAACAGGCGACACTGGATAGAAAACTAATGCAGTATCTCAAACAACCCTTTAGGTACCAACACTCCTACAGTGGTAAATCTGACAGATACATATTTTTCGGATAAAGAGATAGAGCTCTTGAATAAAGGTCCTAAATATAACTGGCCTAACAAACATCATAAACATCATAAACACAGTGGCTGAGATGAAACCAACATTTCCAAACTCCCATATGAAATACAAAACGACATAAAAGAATTAAAGAAAAAGCTTCTGAGGTTAGCAGAAGATCTAAATACACAATCTGATCCTAGTCAACACACATTAATACAAAACATGAAAACTAAGATAGAAAACAACAACGACTAAAGCCGACAAGGGGGATCAATAGTTCTACTAGACAAAGAAATATACAACCAAAAAATGGAAGATTTTTTAAATAGTGGTAGTTACACAGTGGTTAATAAGGACCCATTAGTAAAAATACAATGTAATTTAAAGATAAAAAGAAATCTACAGTTCTTTTTAATGAACAAGATCAACAGAGACTCACAAATATGAATCCTAACATCCCTGTAGCAAGAGAACTTCCTAAAGTACATAAGAATGATATCCCAATACGTCCCATTATTAACTGCCGTAACAGTCCAACATATAAAGCATGGCTTCCTTAAGAAACATTACATATTTAATAACAAGCAATCTTTAAAGAATTCTACTGATTTTTGCGCGATCCTAAGCAAGTTCAATCCACAACCTAATCACACAATACGCTCTTTTGACGTGATTAATATGTACCCAAATATTCCGACCAGAGATACAATCAACATCATCTATAATAATATCTGTAAATATAGAGGCCTCAGTAGAATGGAGATCGACGAGTTCATGATGAGACTATTGAATTTTGTTTTAGACAACTATTTCACATTTAATTAGAAAATTTATAAACAGAAGAGTTCAGCCACGGGTGACCCAATATTGGGCATCCTAGCGGATATTTACATGGACTCGATTGAACACAAAAATAAGAACCAATATCGAAGGAATTTGTTTGTGGTTGAGATACGTGGATGACATGTTTGTAATAATTGATAAGAATGTCACCAATAGAAGCGAAATCTTAAAAAGTTTAAATAATATCAACCCTAACTTAAATTTCACCAAGGAAGATGAAGACAAGAGCTCCTTAAATTTTTTAGACATAAAGGTCACCCGAACCATTTAACAACTTTGATTTCCAGATGTATAGAAAGCCTACACATTCATCTAACCATAAATGATTCCTCATTACACACCGGTTCTCAGAAACAGACATCTTTTCATAGTTTAATATATAGAGCGTTAAGAATCCCACTTTCCCCCAGTAGCTTAAAGACCGAGTTAAACTACATAAGAAACCTTGCCAGGGTTGAAATGGTAAACTGCTTAATTCATAAAATCAAAAACAAGTTATCCACAAATCTTATACCCAACAAACCTAAAAGAACTGAATATGCCACTTTCACATATAGTAGTCTAGTTGTCCCCCAAATTGCCAACACTTTCAACAAATGTAATATGAACATAGCCTTTAGAACAATCAACACAACTCAAAATATATTCAATTATAATAAAATTAACAATAATTATCGTTCTACGATGCGATTTTATTTTACGTAAATAAATATCACATGAGAACACGTTCACTTCCTTGTATAAATTACTTTATTTACTCGGTAAGTCACAACACACAATTAGACATACTAGCAAGTGACACTGCAACCCTTAATAGCGGAGTACCCCGAAGTCGATTCTGACAAGTACAGATATCAACAACACTGACTCGCGCACTGTAACATACACTCTCTTGAAATCACCGACTCCACCTCGGAGCCCAACAGTCACTCGCAGTCCATCACTTGCCTTCGAATCCAACCTGACTCCGAGTCCAACACTTACTCGCAGTCCTAACGTGACTTCCCCTCTCACCGACAGGCAGCTCGATATATATAATATCAATCAACCATATAGAATTATCAATTTCTGGAAGAGTTCTTACAACACTCTAATGGAAAACACTCTAAACATTGATCGATCAGCTAGTCGAATGGGTACTCGAACTTTCGTTTACTATTTACCAACAGGCATGGAAATCTCTACAACATTCCTAATATCTCTACATGCATCTGGATAATAAAAACTTACAGTAAGTTTCCAGAACCCTTCATATATACCAAATTATAGTACAGGGAGGTTATACAAATTTATACTACATATTTACAGGGAAACCATGTACTAGTCATGTTTAACATTTAATAAAAGATAATTTAGCATTAAATAAACTATAATTAAAATATATTATACATAATAATTGAAGGTTTTATACCAGTTACGATGTTGTACCTATGACATAATAGATATTCTCAGGTTCAGGAGTCCACAGATAAACATGTTCGCAGTATGGAATTTTGTATGTTGGACAGGCTGGACAAAACATCTATATAAGATACATGGAACAATTCAATGCAGAAAAACACATTAAATATTCGGCAATGAGCACGCATATGAAGGAAACAGACTAATGCTGCTATATATATATCGTATGGCATGAGGATACATTGTTACAATTTGGTTATTAACAAATGTGTACAATTACACGAAAAACAGTTTAATCTATACACACAGAACAAGTACGTAATAAACAAACTATATTTATACATTTCAGCTCATCAATATCTGCATTGCTGCTAAAGCTGTATGTCCAGTTTTGTTAGCCAACTCACAGCTTCATCACTGGCCTCGTGGATATCCTTTATTGTCCCACTGAATCTTCGGAGTGGGCAATCTGTGACGATATGTTGAACGGTCTGAGGCACGTCACAGCAGTCGCAATAAGGCTCGCTGGTAATCTTCCACTTGTGTTTCCAGAAGTTGCATCTGCCATGTTGAGTTCTGATCTGATTATGTGATGACCAGATTTTTCTGGGTAAGTTGAAACCAGAAGGTTGCATAACTGGATCCGAAATTAGACCTGATCTGTCAGGGTTTGAAGCTGCCCATCCATCGCGTCAGGCAGTGTTAGTATGAAACACATCTTGGGCTAGCCTCTTTCCTAGTAACCAAGAAGGGTTCCTAGATTTCAGCCTAAGATCTTCACATAGGCAGTCTTGATGTATTGGTAGAAGAGGATTGTCACAGCATTTAACCCATTCTTTCTTCAGTGCCATTTGTCTTCGGAGATGAGGAGGTGGAATATTTGAAAGAACTGGTAACCAATTCAAAGGTGTGGATTGGATGGTTCCTGATATAGTCCTCATTGTATCGTTTAACTGAGTGTCTATCTTCTTTGTATGGGCACTGTGAGCCATACTGGGCAGCAGTATTCGGATACTGGGTATACTAACACAAGTGCTGTAGTTCAGAGGGTGGATGCAGATGGGCCCCAGCTTGTTCCTATGAGTTGGTGCAGGATGTTATTGCGGGTTTTGATCTTGGCAGATGTTTTGCATACATGTTCGCTGTAAGTCAAAGATCGATCCAAGGTAACGCCTAGATATTTTGGACGAGGATTGAACTTCAGTATATGACCTCTAAATTGAACCTGAGGGACATAATTGGCTTGTCTGTTGCTCAAATGAAAGCAGCTGACCTCTATTTTTGTTATGCTGCTGATACACTAAGACGGACATAGTTTACGGTGAATGAGAAAGTACCAGTTTTACATAGCAAATAACTCTTAGGGATTCACACACGTTCTAATCAAACACCATCAAGCTCGTTTCTTGTTTCATTACAAAGTAACCACGTTCTTTTCCTTGGATGACTACAACTTCAAGAGACTGTCAAATAAAGCCGTCAAATGCTATGATAAATTTGTCTTGGCAGCGACTTTAAGCAACATATTAATGCTTTCTTGCATTAGTCATCATACAATGATTTTTGTTTACTCAACATATAAGACAATTTCAACCCGTTCGCCTTCTTTCTGGCCAAGCATATTTAGCTCCCGTGTTTTTCGCATTAAAAAAAAAAAAAAATTCAGCCTCAGCTTTTGAGTTTTGTCATACCACTCTTGTCTACTGAGATCTTGGGCTCGATAATCCAATCTCCAAGCAAAGCGTTATGTTCAAACTTTTTACGAAGAGAATCCATCTGTGTCGGACATACATTACTTTCAGAATTAATGACACAAAATTCTTTTCTTTTTAGACGAACATTTTAAAATGTTTAAAATAATTTTACCATGTATATGTTATGTCTCAATATTTTTATTTTGTATAATAACTATTCCACAATGTCAATACTTTCAAGAAATCAACAGTTCAATTTTGTAAGTGATAATGTCCTCAAACCAAAACTTGTTTTAAGATTAAATAAGGCCGATGATGCCCAATAAAAGAAGGGCAAAACGTGTCCCTTTAAATCTAGTAATTTCTATGTTCATTTAATCACATAACCATGGAATTAATTGTATTGAGTAGGTGGGGTAATGAAATACTCCTTTTGTAAACTTAGTGAGTTAGGCTGTTATAACTCCAAGAGTTTGATTTTTCAGTTATTACCATTTTTATTTTGTTTAAAGATTATTTATATGTAAGTAGTGTTCGCTGGCACTACGGTGTTTTAAATTTTCACATACTATGTTGCCTTGGTTTGCTTTTGATCATTTTATGTCTTAATTTTCTTTTTCTTTCAATTTAGTAAAAATTGAAAGGGCGATTGTCGGTTTCTCCCCCCCCTCCCCCACACACACAATGTGATGCGTTCTCATGGACTTCATAGGGTTCCTTCCGCTCTCCACTTCCTGTCATTAGTTGCCGTATATTTTACCTCACTTTAATATTCATTTTATGATTGGTTTTATGTTTCTAAATTAAGCAAGTTTTTTTAATGTCCAAATTCCAACCACCACAGAATTCGGGGCTACTCGCCACACAACACATGATTGTTGTTCTCGAGTTCAACTCCAAAGCCAGTCCAGTAATTCCCAATAACAACTAAAGAGCAACTATTACCACAGATGCAAACACTGACACATGGCGGTCCTCAGTCCATACACAGTACTCAAGGCAACTCCTCGTTCAGACCTGTGTGGCACACTAGCAACAACTCTGTCACCCCCAAACTCCAACAGGAAACTTGGACTTGTTTTGAAGTGTGGTAATTTTGATGGAATGTTGAGTGGGCGCTGGACGGTAAAATTAACAGCAGGTGGGGTGGTGAAATCTTGCTGCATTCAGTAGTAATCATGGCTTGCAATGAACACAGTTTTCTTTGTTTACTTTCAACCTTGGATTTTATTTCCTTAGTGCATTTTCCGCTTCCCATCGCCTTTTCTCATACGAGATATGGATGCTCAATGGAAGGTTTAGTAATGTTACACTGGACAATTTTCACAAGGGTTATTTACATACCTATACAATATTTAATTCTGTCAATATTCTTCTTTCTGTTCTGATGAGTCGGCATAAAGCATTAACTGCTTCCATACCTTCAACATTTTGTAATGTATTAGCCATATTTGTTTTCTTTACTTTCCCTTTTACGTAAGCCCAAATGGCACAATGGCAACCAAACAAGCTTTACATACAGTCCAAGAACGTTAGTTGTTCCAGCTTCTTTACTGGTGTTTAAATAGGGCCTGGCAAGGACAATCAGCTCTAATTTAGGTAGTTTGTTATAATTGTCAACTCCAGTTGGTAGTTATGTTATCTATGATATCATTTCAGGTTTCAGGCATGACATGTTCAACTTTTTAGTTGAACGATTGACCACCATATGATATGGAGCTTGATCTATAACGACAGCCAACCTTTGAGGCAATAAACTCATAATGAGCCAAGTACTTTTCATTGTGGTAATGACTGCTTCCTTTTTCTTGCCAATAAAACAAAGTTCTGCACTGTCAAGAGATAGTTTTTCACTTCGGAACTGCAAAATTATGATGTGTTTCCGAACTCCAGAATGTGTTTTGAACCTTTCAAAAATTACGATGTGTTTCCCAACTCCAGAATGTGTTCTGAACCTTTCAAAAATTACGATGTGTTTCCCAACTCCAGAATGTGTTTTGAACCTTTCAAGCCATCCATAAATTTCCTGAATGTACTCTGTACTGATTATAGTTGCCAAAGTTGTTTTCTAAAGAATCAACCTAGTTTCCTTGCCAACCATATCTCACTAAATAGTTCTGTCTACACTAGGTCTCGTATGTAACCCTGTGCTCATAGATCCCTCGTTCTTTTTAGGGAGGTATGTTGAATGTAGCAACAGATTCATTAGCACTGGTTTTCAGTTTTTTGAATCAGAATCAGAAGCTACCTTCAAAAGTATAAAAGTTGACAAAGGGAAATCCATCATATTTTCTAACAGTTTCAAGCAGAGGTTTTTAATGCCTATTCATGTAAAAAATGTGTATATTTCTTCGTATTGTGCCCGAAGTATACTCAAGTTTTAGTTTTGGACGTCCTGGCCTCTCACACTGCTCCATGACCTGGATGACATATTTCCAATTTTATCCTTAGAGGGGCACCTATTTTTACCACTGACAAGTGCGATAATCCAAGAAAAGACTTACTGGAAAATAGGGAACCTCTTGTCCCTTATGTTCCCCTCCATTCACTTTGAAGGTAAAAAAAATAACACTCAAAACCATTGCAAGTTGGTGCTCTGACACCGGTGGTCTCTGAGGCATCTTGAAGTGATGTGGCTAACATACAGAACACAGGCAGATTGGAAATAGCATGCAAACAAATCAAGATCACAAGCATTCCATATCAAAACTGCCCGTGACAAGCACACGGAAATGCTGCACCCGATTTCACCACCCTGCTTGCTATTAACACTGCACAGTCCAGCGCACACACAACCTCCCATCACCATCTCTCTTAAAATATTCAGTACCACAGTGTATGGTTACAGTGGTTGTAGTTTCTGATAACCACGACTGAGTGCTTCAAAACAAGCCCAAGTTTCCTGTAGTATATTTATCATGAGCTGAGAAAAATGTGCTTTAGAAAAATAATTAAGAACTTTTTTTGCAGTGGTTGAAAAATGAAACCGGAGTATTACAGTATGAATACATGTGGCTAAAGTATATAAACGTTTCATTGCCATCAGACAAGTAGTTTCCATGTACTAATATATTTAAAAGGGAGTGGTTCCTAGAGAAGTAAAAAACCCAGACAATACTTACAACCACAAATTTTAAAAATTCTTGAACTTCAAAAAATTTGTCTTATACACCCTTATAAAGAATTAAACGAGGAAAACATTGGTATAATTCATATTTCAATAGGCCAATCGATTCATGTAAAAAATAGTGTACAGCCTAAACTCTAATGTCCATAATAAATAATCCAACAGTAGTCTCAATTATAATGGTGTAATAGTATGAACAATGGTTGTCTGGAACCTAGCCTCATCAGGTTGCTGAAACTCACGAACCCTATATGGCTTTAACTTTGCCTTTTTCACAGATCATTCACACATGAAGTATGCGACTCTGCTCTCCTGCAACAGAAGCCTAGATGATCGGAACTACCACATCAACTGCCAGCCCTCCCATAAGTAAGAGTTCCAGCTTGCACGCAAACACCACTATTGTATTCCTCTCTGGATGATCGCAAATACCAAATTACCTCCGATATGTCCTTTGAGCTGCAATGTTACATTTGTTATTGAGAACTACTTCACAAAAAAAGATATATTCACTGTAGTGTCTACTGCATCTTCAATGAATAAAATTGTAATGGTGCACAAACAACTGAAACATCCAAAACACTGCCATTTCAAGACAACTATACATACTCCTGCGCAATTTCCACGGAAAATGAAACACTGGGATGAAACCAAGCCCGCACATACGATCTTGCAACACACGGATGACTACAAGACCTTCTATGCAATTTTAAAGGAAAACTAAACATGGGATGAATTGCTGCTCAAAGCACAAATTTTATATGAATAACCCTGAATACACTAGTCAAGGTTACCATGTAAACAGAAGCATTACACACAAACAAGTCTGAAAATTGTCAATAACCATCCCCCCCATCTGGCGAACTAGTAAAAAAGAAAAATGAGTGAATCTGCAGTGAAGGTCTAGATCCTCTGACAAAGTCTGCAGCTCGTTCCGTATGACACACACAAAACCAACTATAAAAATGGATTTGATGTGAGCTATCCCAACTTGTTTCAGTTCTGATAAACTGGCAATTTTCCCTTTCATTAGTTGCCAGTGGGGGAAGAATTACTGTATTTACACGAATAATCACTGCATATTTTTTTTTTAAATTTGAGGTAAATTCGGGTGCCATCGAGGCTGGAGTCAAACAGTCCATAAGACATCATAGAGGAAAATGTTTGAGTCTACACAGACAGTCCTGTCACAGGTGAACATGTAGTGGAAGTGGAAACTGTTTATTGAAGACCTTATTGGTAAAGTGTGGTAGTATGTTTTATTGGTATATTGGTAAAGTGTGGTAGTATGTTTTATTGGTAATGACCTAACCTGTACTGTGTAATATTTGTAACATATGGTATTTGTAAATAGTAGATTTCAGTTCTGTACTTACTGGAAGTATCCAGAAATGTTACATGAATTTTTGAGCAGGATGTGTTGTATTTTGTTGGTTGTGTGTTCTAGAAGGCATATTCTAACTATTCTGGAAATGGAAGATTCGCGAAGGTGCATATTCAAGTTAAAGTTCGCGACTGGAGTAGGAATTGTGATTGGTTAACCTGGGGGGGGCATAGGCGGACTCGTGCATTCTAATTGGCTACTCCAAGGCCAGGGTTTACCTATACAGAGAGAGCAAGGCAGCGTTCGTGATAATTCAGTCTGTCTTTTCCTGGCCTGGTCTGCCTTAGTCTGTCTTGGTCTGAAGTTTTACGTCGTGGGCGACGCCTCGCTAACGGGATGGGCCACCTTCGGGTAAGCACTCTTGAATTCCGTTCCGGCTAAAATTTCCATAATGTTTGGTTGTTATTTCGTATAGGAGTCTGCCCTAGCCTAACCTAGATCTGCCAAATTAATTATTTATGACGCCTTAGCTTTTCAGCTGGGCTTGCCTGTTTGTTTTCGAGGCATTCCCTTTTCTTGTTTTACTAAATACGTAGATTGTAGTTTAATATATTTACCTTGCGGTTTGCCTCTGGTAGTTCAGTGTCTCTTGATGTACGCTAGAGTTTTGGAGAGTACGTTTACTTCACTGTAAATTGCATTGTACAACTGGATTTGTAACTAGATGTATAGTTGGTTTGAAATTTGAACTTGTAGAAAGATATTATCAAAGAACCTCTAAGTTATGGTATCACAGAGAACATAGTTCGTAAGTTGCAAGTTGGTGGATTTTGTTCGGAATATATTTGTAAAATTTCACTTGTAAATAATATTTTTCAAATTTAAGGATCACAGTGAATTATTTCGGAAACCGCAACCTAAGCCATGTCCATGCCCTCGGTAGGTCGTAGTTCCTTCCACCTTCCTGGTTTATTGTCCACTAGTTACCCCTATTGATATTTACGTATCATGTTGGCGGAGAGCTGCGTAGTCCAGCTGATGTTTCGCTGAGTGCGTAGTGGATTCTGATATTGTGTAACCACTGTAGTAGCGGTTACATTTGGTAGCAGAGGCAAGCTCGAGGTTGCGGACGAAGAAAAGTGAACCGTGATCATACCTAACCTAAAACTCTGTAAAAGTTGTGATTCGTGTATCGCTTGAAATATTGTTTCTACCTGTCAGGATGGTTCGCGCTGTTCCTAATCCTTTCCATTTGAGAAAAGCAGAACTTGTTTATGAACTTCGTATCCGAAAAATTAATTCAACAGGCAATGTCAGAGATGACACTGGCCTGTTGAAACAGTCGCTTAACCTACCTATAACCATACCTGAGTTAACTACAGATGAGTTGCGCGAGTCTTTGGCCGTGATTAAAAATATGTTACCTGAATTTAACTCCATTCTTGTGTCCTTTGGTGTTTCTAAGCCCTCGCATGGCCAATTAGTGCGGGTTAAGGGGCAGTTACTACATTATCTCGACAGAATTAAGGATTTATTGTCTCTCGAATTGCCGGAAGTTGAGCGGCAAAAATGTCAAGCCTTACTAGAACAGTTTTCTACAATTTTCGACAAACCAGGCTAATAAAAACAAGTATCAAAACCTTAAAACTAAAATTAGCAAGATCTCAAAGGATATTCAGTTCCTAAAAGAATGTGTAAAATCCAATTTAGTGCCGAAGTTTTTAAAATCAACTCAAAGGAAAAGCATTCCGAAACATACAGTGGTTGATCATATTATTAGCGCCACTAGGTGAAAGTTGTATTTTTGAAACTTGATAAGACATACACAATTAAACTTCACTGATATACATTTAATTAATCTAAAATTGACTTTTGACAAACATATTACACAATTTTACATTTGAAATATTAATGAAAATCATGAAAACTAAGGAAACTAGGAAAATCCAATATTTTGTAACACCTCCCTTCGCAGCAATTACCACTTCGACTCTATCTGGCATACTACAAATGCATCTGAGGCAGCTTTTTTTAACTTCAACATCATGATGCCACACATTGATTAGTCTTTCGATCAGCTGGATCTTATTCGTGACATTATGAGCACAAATTTTCCTCTTCATTAGCCTCCAAAGGTTCTCGATCGGGTTGAGGTCAGGAGAATTGCCAGGCCAGTCCAGAACCTTCATTTTGTTGTCCAGAAGGAACTTTGTCACACTTTTAGCCTTGTGACACGGTGCAGAGTCATGCATAAACACAAATTTGCCATCTGGGAACCATTCACGAACTTGTGGAAGTATTCGTTTTTTCCAGAAAATTAATGTACTGGTGTTGGTTCATGGTTCCTTCGACAATATACAGGCGGCCGGTTCCATTACTACTGATGACGGACCACACCATGGCACTTAACGGTCTTGACTATGTAGTCACTATTGTATTTCTCACCGTTGCGCCTTCTCATAAATACAGACCTGTCATCAAGGATGTGTATTGATGTCTCATCCCAGAAGCAAACCTGAAAAAAAATGTAGTTTTGTATTAAAACCTATTTACGCCAAGTGCGGTTGAGCATAACAGGGAGGAAGTAAACGGCTTACCCTTTTCCATTCATCAGCAGTCCAATTTCGATGTTGTTTTGCCCAAAATAGTCGCTTCTTCATCATGGTTGGTGTCAGTAATGGTTTATTTGCTGGACGATGACAAGCGAAACCCAGCTCTTTGACCCTCCGACGAGCTGTCATTGAAGGATACGTTGATCCCCGCTTGTCGAATCTTTGTTGAAATGACTTTCATTGAAGCTTTTCTATGTTTAATGACGATATTTCTTAACAGGCGCTCTGCTCGTGGAGAAGTGATTCTTTTGCGGCCACATTTACCCACACGCTTAGGTGACAAATTCGTGCTTTGGTCAAGTTTTTACTTAATTATGTCCACTGTTGACTTTGAAACAGAAGTTATAGATGCTATTTTTCTATGAGAATAATCAGTATTCTTTAAAACTGTTTTAATTTCCGAAATTTTACAGGGAGAAATGTCTTTAGCTTTCCCCATGTTTGTTTTCTAAATACCCGTATTTTTAAGTATATACTGAACTACAATTAATTGTATTCTACTCTTGTCACTTCACTGTATCACATAGAGTGAAAAATTTACACAAGGGATGCAAGGAAACAAATCTACAATAAATCACGTGTGTTACTCCAACAACAGTCAGCAGGGAACTGTAACACAATTGGCGCCTTTCTCAATTCTTGACCAGAGTTTTCATTATTAGGCTTCTTAATGTAGGGCTGATTGTTGAATTTAACTACGGAAATGTGTAATAATATCCACCCATTAAAATGCGCAATAAGTAAACACTTACAAGAGAATAGTGATCCAAACATAAATTCTTCAATGTTTACCTAGTGGCCCTAATAATATGATCAACCACTGTAAATCTAAAGACATTCAAAATGAAATCAACATTTGGCTCAAAAATGAAATAAAAGAAATCTTTTTTTGAATACACAACTTTATCGCAAACATTTGATTATCGCGCAATCGTCATCACCTCTAGAATAGAATTCTTATCAACAACACATTTTATATAAAATACAAATTACATTGAACAAAACACAAGAAACTCTAAATCGCAAATTAACATATTTAAAAGAAAAAGCAAAATCGCTAAATCAGAACAGTAGTATAAAAATATCCCCCTCCCCTTGGAACAATGTTCCTACTACAAACAATCTATCCGACATCACTTTTTCAGACAAAGAAACACAATTGTTTAACCAAGGCCTAAAACATAATTGGCCCAACCCACATAAAGCAGAAGATATAATCACCACAATAGCCGAGGTTGAAGCTAACATAAACAAACAAATTCCAACAGACAAACAGAATGATGTAAAATATGGAATTAAAAAGAAATTACCTGCTCTTGTAAAAGAAATTTCTAACAAAAATAACTACCTCACAAAAACAGATCCTAGAACTAAGAAAAAAAGTTGACACTAATAACATCATAGTAACTAAAGCCAACAAAGGCAATACTACAGTATTAATGAAAAAACAAGACTACATCCGTAAAACAGAGGAGTTCTTCTCTAATGAAACTTACACAATAATCCCAAAAGATCCCACTATAAAAACTCAACGTAACCTTAAAACACTTTTAAAAGACTGTCCATTTTTATTTAATGAACATGAATACCAACGTCTGATTAATATGAACCCCAAATTACCCACCGTCAGATCATTACCTAAGGTACATAAAAAGGACGTTCCCATTCGACCGATCATAAACAGCCAAATTAGCCCGACATATAAAACTTCACAATTCCTCCAAAAATTGCTCAAAAAACATTTTAAATTCCATAACAAACACCCTAAAAATTCAATAGAATTATGTGAAACCCTTCAAAAATTCAACTTAAAACCTAATCACATAATGCGCTCTTTCGACGTCACTAACATGTATTCAAACAATCCCGCAAAAAAAAACTATAGAAATAATAAAAAACAATCTTTCCAAACATAGCAATCTAAGCAAAGTAGAAATAGAACTCTTAAAAGTACTAAACTTTGTCTCACAAAATCCTATTTCACTTTCAACGATAAAATATACAAAAAAGAAGGCCTGGCCATGGGAGACCCTTTGTCAGGAATCCTTGCTGAAATTTATATGGATGACCTCGAAAACAACAAAATAATAAAAAATATCAGTAGATTAAATCTATGGCTACGCTATGTCGATGAGACGCTAGTAATAATTGACAAAAATCTCAACAACAGTGAGAAAATATTAACTTATTTAAAAAATCTAGATAACAACATCAAATTCACTAAAGAGGATGAGAACCATAACTATTAATTTTCAATAAGTTTGATTTCCAAATTTACAGAAAGCCCACATTCACTCCTACAACTATTAAACAAAATTCCCTACATCCACAATCACACAAACAGTCGTCCTTTTACAGTATGGTATACAGAGCTCTTAAAATTCCCCTTTCAACCATCAATTAAAAAAAAGAAATAAATACAATAAAAGAAATAGCTTTTTTCAATGGATATAACCCCTCTATCATAGACAAACTAATTAATAAGGTTAAATTGAAACTATCCACAAACCTCTCCCCAATAAAAAATGAAAAATCAAAGAACGCAACCTTTACATACACCAACCCAACCATACATCAAATAACCAATACCTTAAAAAATCAAGAGATCAAAATAGCTTTCAAAACTCAAAATTCAAACCAAAAAATGTTTTTCAACCACAATTCAATAAATTCGGAAAATAATAAATACTCAGGCTCCGGTATCTATACATTAAAATGTAATGAGTGCCTCAGCTCATACATCGGACAAACAGGAAGAAGCTTCATAACTTGGTACACCGAGCATTTCAATGCTCAGAAACATAATAAACACTCAGCAATGAGCAATCACATGAAAGAAACTGGGCACAATTTTACCACAACTGAACAGGACCTTCAAATTTTAAAAAGATTAAAAAAAGGTAGACTCATGACTGAATTCGAGAATTTATATATATTTTTGGATCAAAAATTCAATGCTAAAAAAATTTTAATGATCCAATAGACAATAGAAGCCCTTTATATGACCAATTGGTGGCACTGTTTGATAAAGTAAACTTTCAGGACAAGAATTTCTTCAATATTTTCAATACAGTTTCAATAAACACTCCTTCCACGTCAACAAACACATCACACCCCCCTTCCCCTCCCAATTTACGTAACTCACCTCCACGGGACAATCTTAAGCCTAAAAATGCTTCACACACCTCCGCTTCCTCCACCATACACAACTCCCTTCCGTGCGCCAATCACAAACCTACAGCCCCGCCCCCTCCAAACCATTCCCCTCTGCACAGACGACATGCGTACAACACAAGGAGTAAAAACGTTAACGACCACTAGTATCCTGACAACGATTCTCACAACAACCCATTTTTTAAAAATTGATGCCTGCTTGGCCACCACATCCATATCATCTGGTGGCCAAACAGGCATCAATTTTTAAAAATGGGACAAAGTCTCTCATAGTGCATTGGCACTGCCGGTGGCTACAATCAGCCTACGCAGTGGCCTCCAAGGTATCCACTATCCAGCGTCTTGGTAGCTGTGCTAGGTACCAACTGAAGAGCCCAGCCTAGCACACGGGGGCGAAACGCTGGCAACCAGGAATGAGTTAGCTGGAAAATTTATAATGTCCAATAACGGACCATTTATATTGGTATTATAAATTTAGTCATTCGGAACAAATATTTCAGATTCCCTATGGGAATCCACATCCATATCAAACATACACTGGCGTAAACAACAATTGCCCAGCATTTTGGAATGTTTTTCTTTATCTTTTATTTCATTAATGTAATCTATTTCATATTCTTTTCTATGCTATTCTACTTATGCTTCAAACTGACTACGGCTTTAAGCCATCAACTGTCACTCATTATTATAAGATACCTCCATTTTTAAGTGTAACACCTAAGAACCTACTATTTTAATATCATTTAAATGTATTGTATATTTTTAATGAAATGATTTTATATGCTTTCCACTATGTATTTAAAATTTAATATTGACTAAGGCTTCAAGCCATCTTCCGTAATACTGTACCATCCTATGACGTCCTTTTCATCAAGTGAACAACACATGTTTTCATCACTACAAGAGAGTTTTAGTTATTTCATGAACATTTGTATAATAGCTGTAGAATATTTGGAAACGTTGTCTGACAGAAATAATAAGGTTTTGATTAGTGACTGAAGATGCCTCAAAATATGAGGCGAAACATGTCTCACTTTTGAAAAATGTTTTTAATTAAATGTCAATATCTTACATTGTATTGAATAGGTGGAAATAAAAATTTTAAATATTTTCCTATATACTTAACGAAATTTTCAATACGGATAAAAATGATTTTCATCACTTGTAATAGTACGAGACTGATCGATTGAGACACCCCTTCCCGACACAATATGTCCTAAGAAGGACATCTGGGGTTGTGCGAAGGAAACCTTGGATGCCTTGAGGGTTAGACCTGCTTTACGCAGTCCTTCAAGCACGTTGTTGAGATGGAGTAGGTGTTCTTCGAAGGTTTCACTAAAATTACGAGATCATCAAGGTATTTAAAGTTAAAAATTTCATGATTGTTCCGTACTGAATAGAGAAATATACAATATTATATAGTAGGAAGGATCCACCTTTCAATACTCCGTTGTTAAGTTGAACCAAATAGAAGTTACAACCTGTTCATTTGGGACCGGTTTCTACACATCTGAAGTGTCATCAGCATACCTGCCAACTTTTAGAAACCAAAAATAGGAAGATTTTTTAATTCTTGGATTTTATCACATATATTCCACCACGGTCTACGTGAAAAAAGGTCAGGATAAAAGGCATGCATACCTACAGTTACAATGCGAATTGACCATGAAATTTAAAATCTTAAACTAAGAAAACTTAAAAATGGTTACAAGAAAATGTACCTAATCACTCTCATTTATGACACATACGAATAATATTTGTCATACCGACACATGCAACAAAATGCATAATACCGTATTTTCTCGCGTAATTAACGCACTTTTTTGACGAAAAATGCAGGCGAAAACTTCGGAAGCGATTCAAGGAATTAGGATATTTACAAATTATTTACAATTCATTTACATTTAAAAGATACATCAAATATAATACAAACACTCATTTGCAGTTATCGTCATTTGGCGTAAAATTCCGGCTTGAGATTTTTTCTGAAAAGTCAAATACGGTACATCAAATAAGTTAGACACGTGGGTTTGAAGTACCGACACTGGAAAATATTCTTCCCATTACGAGCTGACAATACGACCTGAATGACATACCGGCAAAAAAGAAAACTGCCCAACACGAGAGGGGCCGGGCATCGAATGAGGGACCCTGTTACATTACCCCAAACTGTTCGTATCCAATCTTGTACGAGTGACGTGTCCATCGACCCTTTTTCTTGAATACGAACGTGGATCACTCGCGGAAATTTTGCTTTAGGCATTGTGTTTCGTTTTAGAACAATGTAAGGTGCAAGCTTTCTGCCATCAGCTGTTACAGCAAGCATTGCAGTACATCGTTGTTTTTTTGCTTCCGGTAGCGCGTGCGATAACATTGTATGTTCTCTTCTTAACGATTGTTCGACTTTGTTGTATATAGAAACTGATAGGCGTCTGACCTGCGGTTCCTATAAGGGAGATCAAATATTCCTTCTCTTTACGCTTCTCAATCACAAAGCGATGAAAATGGTTGAAATCATTCGTCACTTTTTGTCATAATGTTGTTCTTCGTCGAAGAAAATGTCCATTTCTCTTCATAAAATTAATTCAGCCTCGGCTAACCTTCAAATACGAGACAATGATTCCACGTGCAGCGGCTATTTCTCATTCTTTAAAATGCAGCATTTTTTGAGAAACGGCTTATCCAACATTGCGTAACAAAATCATATAGTTAAGCAGATAATCCTCTACTTGCGGAAACTTGCCGCTTTTTGGTCCGCGAAATGCTTTGCGAGACTTGTTGGCCGCTTGAAGTGCACTTCTGTTACCGCTGTAGCGCATGTTTCATTTGGACACTGAAAACTTGCTGCCCGCTGCTCTATTTCCGCATGTTTCGGCGTAACTAATCACCGCAAGCTCGTATGATGCAATATTAATCGAGTACTGTGGACTGACACGCAATTTTGAGATCACAGAATGTCCCGTACGCGAAACACTAGTAAAACTAGTGCAGTGGGATTTCCTGCCGGCTTATACGGCACGTTGCCCTGTATTTGGAATGCCCGCTTTCGCAATAGGAAGCCTGCTACCTGAGTAGCCAGGTTGGCATCTATATTATCTTTATTTCGAAACACATCCGGAGCTGAGTGATGGATGTTCGAAGTTGCGGGTGCGTCAAATTCCACTTTGGACCAAAAAATATTGGGATGTGTAAATTATGCAAGGGCGTCGATTACGGTACGCGAGAAAATACGGTAGTTTCCTTTAATAGCCGGTAAAATGAACGGAAATTTATAGGCATCTCTGAACACTTAGAGATAACGTTTGTCATATTTTTTGGCCATAACGAGAAAAGAAAATACCAGAAACTCTCACCGACACAACCCCCTTAAAAACATTCAACACATTAAAATTATGCACTTAAATACGCCAAACTACCACATACAAAACAATTCAATATGTCCCATACATTATTAACATAAGACTGACACGGGGGGGGGGGGCATAGAAATGCAAGGAAAAACACGTGGCCTACAACTCCGACGAAACTACGCACAGAAACGATGTTAACAGCGCGCGAACAACACAATAACTCTTTCTTTCGCCCCGATTAACTGAGTCGTTAGCGCGCGCTATTCTCTCGCTTGCAGGACGACTGCCGCCCCGAATCCCCAGCTGTATAAAGCGCACACGCTGCTGTGGTGTGATCCCCATAATAACAAAAATTGCAAGGAAATGGTTATGATTGCATGACACCTATTCCTAACTAACACAACCTCTGGACTTTATCCAGCCCACATCCTTGCATGTGCTATCACAAGATGTAGGTTTTACATGTAGGCTCTTTCTTCTTTCTGACTATGTGGTTTTTCCCTGACCCTTCAATACCATACTTCAACACCATATACCTAACACAAACTCTTGCCGTGGTAGCGAGTCTGACTCGGAAACCGGCAGATACTCCTTGTATCACCTCCCACTCCTCCCTGCTATCTCTTTCTTCTTCTTAGAAATAATAGCATGTCGGAGGCCATGTAGATTGAGTCGATGGTCACGCGGGGGGAGCGGGCTTCGGCCCCCCCCCCCGACAAAAAAACCAAAAAAAAAGGTGAGCGGGAAACACGATACACGAAGGCGACGGGCGAAACACTCACGAAATAAAGCATCAAATACGCTTGAAAATCAGGTTTCATAAAATACACAACCACATATGAATTTATCCTTTATTTTAGGGGAAGAGTATTGGCCGTACTAGAGGTTATATTAGTCAAAAATCGGAAGAAGTAAAAATAAATCGTAAAATCGGAAGACGAGTTAAAAACCGGAAAGTTTCCGGGTAAATCGAAAGGGTTGACAGGTATGCATCAGCCAATTAGCAAAGCAGTGCAAAAATTAAGACAAAGATCCAAAAACAACTAACACAATAATCACAGAAGAAATTAACAATATTTCATGTCGAAGCAATTTGAGTTGATGTTCATAGCACAATGATCACTGTCAAAAGAGTAAAAAGGACACCACTATTTCGTGCCAAAACAAATCTAGTTGAAGTTCATAAGCAGGTCTAGCACAATCCTATTATGCTGCATTCACGTATGAAGATGATGTATTTGAGATCGATAACTAGTTAAAGGATTTGTTCTAATATGCAGACTTGAAGGAGAACTAGTTATTAAACTGAACTTAAGATATGCAGTTATGTATAGTTGTTGCTAGGCAGGTCTTGTAGGCATTTGTTTCTCCGGCCGAAGAGTAAAAGGTGACGTAATTGAAGTCTTAGGAAAACTGTGTACGACTTAATTTCGACAATTCGAAGTGGATATATAAATTAGAAAATAATTTAAATCTTTAAAAAGAATAAAACCAAATAAAATATATAAAAAATAGGAAGAAATTTTAAGAGAAATTACAATGTGAGGCTCAACTCAAAACAGCTTGCTGTGGTGATTGATAAATGAATGGGAGATGATAGAGATGAGAGTGGGAGGGAAAGGAAAATGGGGTGGTATCTAAGGAGGATCATGGCGGTGTTGTGGAAGGGAGAAGTGGCATGAGAGGGTATTGTGTAAATTGTGAAAGATTGATCGCTTACTTGTTGACTTTACGTTATTTAAAATGGAGATGAGAAAATCTAAAAGGGCATTGGGCTTCTCAGAAATATCATTCAGGTTAAGATTTGGATTGAAAAACTGGTCGAGGTGTATAAAACAGTTTTCAGTGATGTCTAGGAGAGAGCCTTTATTTAGGGTGCTGAGAATTTCAATATCCTGGTCTATTGTAGTGAAAATATGTTTTGTGTCATGTATGTGTTGTCCCACTGCCGAAAATCTGTTGTATCTTATTGCATTAACGCCTTAATTTTTTCACTGCTTTGCTAATTGGCTGATGATGACACTTCAAATGTGTTGAAACCGGTCCCAATTGAACAAATTGTAACTTCTATTTGGTTCAACTTAACGGAGTATTGAAAGGTGGATCCTTCCTACTCTATAATATTGCATAATTCTCTATTCAACACGGAACAATCATAAAATTTTTAACTTTAAATGATAATGCTTACCAAGCAAAATCTAAAGCCTATAACTACCAAGGCCTTAAAATCAAGATTGCTAAGCTGGGCAAAGATATTTATTTTCTCAAACAGTGTATCGCGCAAAATTTAACCTCCACTTTTCCTAAACCTACCACTTTTAGATTGTTCAAGAACACAAATGAAAGTCAACAAGATTTGGTTAACCAACGAAATTAAATTCCTTTATAAGAAGAAATCTTTCCTGAACAATCATCTTTATGAATCTCACCTCGAAGCAACTCGCCTACTATCAAGCACTCAACGGGACTTATTTCAAACCCATGCAGATGATAAGTTGTTCTTTACACTTTTCAAAAAGCAATCAACTTAAGATAGAAAGCTCATGAATCTCAAAAACATCGCTATGACAAGAGAACCTTTTACTAAATTATCTAAAGAACCGAAAAATCACGACAATATAATTAGTAAGTTCCACCCCTCTGTTGTCAACTTATACAAAATAATCCTAGATGATGACAACTTAATCCTATCGAAAGGCCCTAAACATAACTGGCCTAACTTAAAAATAACACTGTATTTAATATAATCACAGAATCTGAATTAGCTAACAATAAAATGCCTTTAGAATTACAGGACGAAATTTGACGTGACGTAAAAAGAAAACGTAATAAGATTTACACCCCTAACGATAATAGCAACACTATTCCCTTCACTGAACGTAAACACATTCTTAACCTTAAAAAGAAAATTAAAGACCAGAACCTCATTATCACAAAAGCTGACAAAGGTAACACTACAGTAATAATGGATAAAGTTGATTATATTGAAAAAACCAAAAATTTCTTCAGTAATAATTCCTTTTCTATAATAAAGAAAGATCCTACTTGACTCCTTAAACAAACCCTAAAGAACTCTTCTTTCTATATTTACTGAACATGAAAAAACAATATTATTAAGCCTGAATCCAGGCCTGCCAATCGCAAAATCTCTCCCTAAAATTTATAAGACTGACATGCCCATTCGACCAATTATTAATTACAGACCGAGTCCACTTTACAAATTAGCACAGTTCATTCAAAAATTTCTGAAGAATAATTACAAGTTTTTATCAAATAAGTCTATAACAACCACCACAGAACTAGTTGAGAAATTAAATAACTTTAAAATCCAACCACACCATTCTCTACACTCTTTCGATATTGTCAATATGTACCCCAGCATTAATGTTAAAAAATTATTTCCTATTATTGAGAAGAATTTAAACTCATATAGTTGCTTAAGCAAACTTGAAATTAATGATTTTATGAACATCTTAAAATTAGTAGTTAATAACTTCTTCATCTTCGACAATATAATTTATCAACAAGATGGTTTGGCTATGGGTTCTCCAGCCTCAGGGATCCTAGCAGAAATATACCTAGACTTTTTAGAACGCAATTTCATTGATAACGACAACGACGACTTTAAACACTTATTATTTTGGGCTAGATTTGTAGATGACACATTTGTGATCTCAGATGATAGAGTTATTAATGCAGCATCTACTCTTAATAGCCTCAATAAAATTGATCTGCATATTAAATTCACTCTTGAAACAGAATCAAACAAATCAATTAATTTTCTAGATATAACAATAAGCAGATTACCTTCCTCATCATATATGATTTATCGAAAACCCACACATATAGCTAATACCATAAAACAAGACTCTTTCCACCCACAGACACACACGTGCCTCATACAACAGTATGGTTAATCGTGCCTTCAAAATTCTGCTATCAAAGAAAAACTTAAATAAAGAACTAAATATCATCCGCGCCATTGCCAAATTTAATGGTTATAATAGATATTTTATTAAACAAATTATTAACAAATTTAAACACCGTCCTAACACAACACTCTTAAAAGATAATCCTAAACCAGCTGCTTACTCCACATTCACATTCAATATAAATGCCTACAGTATTGCTAATGTCCTCAAAAAACACAATACCATGATTTCTTTTCGAACTAATAATAGAAACCTTGAATCATTACATAACTCCAACTACTTAAATAAAACAAGTGTCTTTTCTATATCAGGCGTATACCGTTTTAAGTGCAACAACTGTAACTCTTCTTACATAGATCAAACTGGTCGTAACTTCAAAATTAGGTACTTTGAACACGTTAATGCAATAAAAAACAGATTTTCGGCAGTGGGACAACACATATATGACACAAAACATATTTTCACTACAATAGACCAGGATATTGAAATTCTCAGCACTCTAAATAAAGGCCCTCTCCTAGACTTCACTGAAAACTGTTTTATACACCTCGACCAGTTTTTCAATCCAAATCTTAACCTGAATGATATTTCTGAGAAGCCCAATGCCCTTTTCGATTTTCTCATCTCCATTTTAAATAACCTAAAGTCAACAAGTAAGCGATCAATCTTTCACAATTTACACAATACCCTCTCATGCCATTTCCCCCTTCCGCAACACCCCCATGATCCTCCTTAGATACCCCCCCCCATTTTCCTTTCCCTCCCACCCTCATTATTCCCCACCTTTTTCTCTATTTATCATCTCCCATTCATTTATCAATCACCACAGCAAGCTGTTTCGAGTTGAGCCTCACATTGTAATTTCTTTTAAAATTTCTTCCTATTTTTTATATATTTTATTTGGTTTTATTTTTTTTAGATTTAAATTATTTTCTCATTTATATATCCGCTTCGAATTGTCGAAATTAAGTCGTACACTGTTTTCCTAAGACTTCAATTACGTCACCTTTTACTCTTCGGCCGGAGAAACAAATGCCTACAAGACCTGCCTAGCAACAAGTATACATAACTGCATATCATAAGTTCAGTTTAATAACTAGTTCTCCTTCAAGTCTGCGTATTAGAACAAATCCTTTAACTCATTATCGATCTCAAATGCAACATCTTCATACGTCTTCATGCATGAATGCAGCATAACAGGATTGTACTAGACCTGCTTATGAACTTCAACTAGATTTGTTTCGGCATGAAATAGTGGTGTTCTTTTTACTCTTTTGACAGTGATCATTGTGCTATGAACAACTCGAATTGCTTCGACATGAAATACTGTTAATTTTTTGTCTGTGATCATTGTGTTAGTTGTTTTTGGATCTTTATGTCTTAATTTTGCACTGCTTTGCTAATTGGCTGATGATGACACTTCAAATGTGTTGAAACCAGTCCCAAATGAACAGGTTGTAACCTCTATTTGGTTCAACTTAACAACAGAGTATTGAAAGGTGGATCCTTCCTACTATATATTATAGCATATCATCAAGGTAATTATAAACGAACTTGAACTTGATGTCCGATAAGACATAATCTAGTAACCGTGTAAGGACAGACGCTCCAGTCGCCAGACCAAAAGGGGCGCGCTCAAATTCATATAGGTTCCAATCGGTCCCAAATGCAGAGAGATGCTTGGATTCTTCAGCAAGAGGTATCTGCTCATACGCCTGATTTAAATCAAAGGTGGTGAAAATTTTTGCATTAGCAAACCAAGAAAAACAAGAGTGCAAATCGGAAAGGGGGACAGATTGGAGGACTACCTTACGGTTCAACATCCGATAGTCAACTACAGGCCGATAACCACCTTGCGGTTTAGGGACCAGAAACATGGGAGAAGAATAGGCTGACTTGGACGGGCGTATCACTCCGTCAGCGAGCATTTGATCAATGATAGCCTTCAGGGCTTTCATTTTGGGAGGTGACAACCGGTATGGAAGAGAGCGAACAGGTATGTTATCCGTAACCTCAATTTTGTATTCTAATACATTGGTGACACCTAACCTGTCGGTGAAGACATCAGGGAACTTATTGCAGAGTTTCCTAAGTTGATTGGTCTGCTCGTCGGGTAAGTGATTAAAATCAAAAGCCTTGGGTTCATCAGAATCTTCAGGAACAGCGTTAACGTGACCAGGCAGAATAGGTGAGCGATCACACAGCTCAAAGGTTCTTGCACAAAATTTAAAATGGAATCGGTTGAACTGGAGGTCCAAAATCATGCCTGTTTTAACAATAAAATTGGCACCCAATATGAATTGGCAGGATAAATCCTTTGCCACTAGTACTGGCATTTTCCAGGAGAAATCACGGACTCTAATCTTGACCTCTTGTGATCCTACAATGTTCAATGAATTAGAATTAACAGTATGGCATGTAAAGGACACAGGTTGTAATGTAGGTAACTTGCGAACAGTTTTCATAGAATCGTACCAGGTCTCATTCATCAAACTGACACTACTCCCAGAGTCTAGTAACGCACAGACAGGTTCATTATTTACCTCTATGCATAAATACGGTAGTTTACGAGAAGGTATGGCAGAAATCCTATAAGATTGCAAGAAGTGAACACCAGAGTCAGACTGGGAGCAATCATTAGCCTCAGAATTAAGTAATTCAAGGTACAGTCATGATCGACAAGACAAGAAGCCATGCTTTGGGGTTTTCCATCAGAACTGGCGGCTAGTCATCTAGCTCCACCATGGCCTGGGGGTCCAGAGCCAGAAGTGTTACGTGGGCACTGCCTAGAGAAATGCCTAGTTGATCCACAGTTATGGCAAGAAGTAATGGTGGAAGAGCCTCTACCCATCGCAGATTTTGCATTGCCTAATGTCCCAGCCTTGGAACAATCCCGCTTGAGATGAGCCATGGAGCGACAACTGAAGCACGAACGAGGATTACGCGAGTTGGAAGCAGTTGACGGGGTGGTTTTAGAATCCTGAGGAGAGGGCATGCATATAGGAGGTGGGGCTAATGCAGGGTGTAAGTGGTCGGCATATCGAATGCCTTCAGCAAACACTGTAACGGCTTCCAACTGGGCGAAAGTTGCTGGTCGAGGTGAAAGAGCCAGATATTATCTATAGTTTGGGGCGAGACCTTCAATTATGTTGGCAACCAACTGGGCCTAGGAATAGTGGAGCCGGAAAATCTTAGCTTGGAGCTTAATGTCTTGAACATATTCAGATAATAACTCGTTGAGATGTTGTACTCTGAAATAGTGCTTCTGCACTAATGCAGATAGGGCACGAGCAGGAATGAAATATTCAAGCACATGGGCATGAAAATGATCTACTGACCATCTTTCGGAAATGGCCCTGACAATATGCTCAGAAAGAGCCCCAGAGACATGCGGGTATAGAATTTGAAATACATTGTCGTTACTGAGATTATACAATATTGCCTGATCCTTGAACTTGGTTAGGAAGCGAAGGAAGGAAATAACTTCATCAACGGAGTTCGCTGAAAATTTAGAGACTCCCTTAAACACAGGGGTCAACGGGTGAGGCAGATTGGAGAAAATCTGGGGAAAAACAGGTGTAGGGGGTGCTTGGGAAGGCTTAGAATAGTCCAGAGGGTTTACTGAGGCCTCGTACCTTTGATTCGGGTGCCCTTGTGAAAAGGGCGGAGTACAGGATAGGTTAGGACTAACGTTATCTTGCAATGTTACGGGCGCAGACAACCTCATTTGAGAAAGGTTCTCATTAATCTGAGAGACCATTTGGGCATTAACCGGTTGTGTAGAGGTTTAACGTATTGCACCATTGCATCAGAACCAGGTTGATTAACAATAGAGGGCAGATACTGAGCCTCAACAGAATTACCAGGTAGCACAGGAAAACTTGTACGGGTACCAACATGCAAAGAAGATAGATCATTAGAAAGACTTACAGGTGTCCTAGTTCCAGACAATGAAACAGAAGATCCCAGGGCAGCATTATTCACTTCAGACTCTTGAATAGGCCTAACACTAGCACTAGGTGTCAGATTGCACACTTGAGCAGCAACAGATGCATCACCAAAATTAACAATTTCACTCATTTCAGATGGGATACACACTTGAATTTCGGAAACTGCGTTATTTAACGTATTGCCTTCAAGCAAACCACTTTTGAAAAATGTTTTAAGTTAAATGTCAAAATATCTTATATTGTATTGAATAGGTGGAAATAAAAAAATTCTAAACAGTCTCGTACTGTCGCCATCCAAAATTTTCCCCCTCCAAAGGACGTCAAGGATGTAGCCAGATTCATTGGCATGGTTAATTTTTTTTGCAAATTCATTCCCAATTTTGCTGAAAGTGCAGCTTTGAGAAGAAAGGATGCCAAATTTGTGTGGGGTGATGCCCAACGCGAAGCCTTCATGGACTTGAAATCTGCCTTAAGTATCGTTCCTGTGCTGGCTATGTAGGACTTTTCTAAATGCTTCATCCTTCAGACTGATGCCTCTTCCTCAGGCATATCTGATGTTCTTCAGGAATTTCAAGAAGGGCGTCGTCCTATTTCTTATGCTTCACGTGCCCTGAATCCTGCTGAGCGAAATTATTCCATTTATGAGTTGGAAGCCTTCTGTGTTGTCTTCTCGTTAGAACGCTTCAGAATGTACCTGGAACATCTTCCTTTCGATCTGGAAATTGATAATCAGGCATTGAGTTGGGTACTGGGCAAGCCGCGAAAGACCAGTCTAGCACGTTGGGCAGTGCGCATCTCAGCCTTCCAATTTGAAGCCCGCCACATTCGTGGCACGGAAAACGTTGTGGCTGATGGCCTCAGCAGGATGTCATATCCAGGCAGCTCTGACCCTCAATCAGAGCCAGCAGACTCATCTCCCGAACAAGTATCAGCATTTGTCAATGTAGTTCTCATTGACTCTCCCTTCCTTTTCAAGGATATAACCAAACATCAAGAGGACGATGCTAAGTTAAAAGCTATTATCGACAGGATTAAATCTGGTGAGCATGTTAAGTCCTACATCCTTAAGAATGGTGTCCTGTGTTGTCCTGCTCACGGTCGCAGAGACCCTAAAATTGTAGTCCCAACTAAACTGGTCCCGGCTCTCTTCAAATATTTTCATGAATCCCCAGTGGGCGGTCATCTGGGCGTTTTTAAAACAAGAGAGAAGATTCGTAACCACTTCATTTGGAAATCTATGGATAGTGAGATCCATACCCATGTCAAGTTCTGTAAAGATTTGTAACATCAGCAAACCCGCCCCGAATACTTGTCCAGGTCTCTTGTCTTCTGAGCAAGCTTCTCGCCCAATGGAAAGACGGTTCATAGACTATATCGGGCCCTTCCCGAGATCTCGGAATGGTCATCGTTTCATACTGGTGTGTGTTGACGCCTTTTCGCATTTTACGTGGCTGTTCCCCACTCGGATGGCTAATGCCAATACCACCATCTCGTGCTTGAAACAGATATTCACCTCGTTTGGACCCTCTCAATTTTTAATAAGTGATAACGCAAGAGCCTTTACTTCTGCCCAGTTCCGGAATTTCTGTTTTGATCTATCCATTGCTCATGTAACCACTACCCCGTATTACCCGAACCCCAATTATGCTGAGAGAGTGAATCGTAACCTGCAATCTGCCCTCATCGCTTATCACTCCTCAGACCACTCCAAGTGGGATTCCTCACTGAATTGGTTGTCATTTGCATTTAACACTGCTGTCCATGAAAGCCACAAGCAAACCCCTGTTTCGTTAATGTTGGCTTTTACCCCAAATTCTCCTCTATCTAACCTATAGTCAATTAATGATCTCCTGCCCGACAATGCCAGCCCAGAAAAGATCCGAGCTAGTTGGCACCGTGCACGAAAGAACTTGAAGGTTTATTACGCTAAGGTCCAGCGTAATTACAACCACGGGCGAAGACCGCACGATCTCCCTGTGGGCGACCAGTGTTTATTAAAATGCATCCCGTCAGTAGTGCTGTGGACCATATTATCAGTAAGTTGGCCCCCAGATTTCGAGGTCCCTGCACCATCTTAAAGTTCCTTGCCCCGGTGACATTATTGGTGAGCGATTCCGAAAGGAAAAGGATCAGCAGAGTCCACCTCTCCCAGATCAAGGTACCTTAAGTCTGATAGGGAAGGGTAAATACCATTGTTGGTGACCATGTAGATTTAGTTGTAAGCTATTTGTAAAAGTTTAGTTATAAGATAATGATAAGTTTATTGTAAGGTGTTTATAAGGTTTTAATTATAAGGTAATAATAAGTTTTGTTGTAAGTTAGTTTTAAGTAATTATGTAGGCAAATACTTTAGGTATCCTCTAGTGTAATGGTTTTAGTATTATTAGGTAGGTTTTAGTTTAGGGTCACTCCTTGGAATTTATTCCCCTTACATTCAGGTTTAGGGTAAACTCCTATAGGTTCCTTTCACCCCCACCATAATCTTGTCAAATGAATTATAGATAGCAGTGCTTACCCCGGGGCTAGTGCCCTAATATCCCTGGTGTGCGAGGGAGAGTCCCTACTGCATACTCATTAAGCCAACCGTTGGGTGACGCAAGATCCTTGAACCCAGCAGCATACTTTACTTCAAGTATTCCCCCGTCTGCTGCGGTTTGTTTGTGTTACAGTGGCTGCAGTGACCAGCTTCTTCTGACGGCAACCTGAAGTGCCAAGTTGGGAGGCACACACTGTGCCTTGGGCGCTACCATGCCATACCACAATCCTGTGACAAAAGTCCTGGTGGAGGCAGTCAGACTGGACGGTGTCTCACCCATCTGCAGATTTGGTGCAAGATACCACTGGACCGCAATTTACATAGCTATCTGGTTTGAACTGAAATTGAATGGAGGCTGGCGGCATACGGCCGTGTTGGCAGCCGCATCATCAGCGAGAATCTGTGGCCTAGCTGCGCTATGACTGGTGTGGAAAAGTGGTGCAAAATACTTAGTCCATAACTCGCCTAATAGGAGGCTTTGAACGCTGTCTAGCAACAAAGTGAGAAGTTTCTGGATGACTAACATTTGGCAGAAAGAATGTACATCCTTTGGTGGACAGAGTACAAATTGTCTAAACAATTGTAAAAGGTTCAGAAGGCGTTTTGAAGTGTAGTGTGACAATCCATGTGAATTTTTATGTGATATTTATTAAATAGGTGGATCTATGAACACCTTTATTATTTTTTTTGAAAATTATTGGTGAATCGTAAAATCTTGGCTACTAAAAGGACCTTGATGTAACGACAGTTTGCTTTGATTGGTTAGAAAGTCAACTTCAAGAAATCGTGTGTGTTAGAGTAATGTATCTTTACTATTTGTACTGTGTGAGAACGTTTTATCACTTTCTCCCCAGTGAAACTATGTTAATGCAAATTATTCCCCATAATAAACAACAACTTAAACAAATTCAGTAATCTGAGCAAACTAGAAATTCAAGACTTCATGCCAATCTTAAAATTGGTTCTCAACAATAATTATTTTACTTTACCTTTGACAACACCTTCCTTCAGGCTAGCAACCCGTCGGAAGGACATTTGATTGCTTTCAAGTCTTGCAAAAAGTAAAATGCAAGACCGTAACGGGTCACATGGCCCAATACTTGGAAGGAAGATGGTTTAGCTGAAATTTACCTCGACTTTTTAGAAAACACAAAAATTAATAATAATAATAATAATTTCTCTAACATCCTCTTTTGGGCCAGATATGTCGATGACACATTAGTAATTTTAAACGAAGAATCAACCAACGCAGCCTCTACACTTCTCCTCAACAACATTGACTCTAATATTAAATTCACCCTCGAATCAGAACACAACAAAACTCTTAATTTTCTAGACTTAACCATTACTAGACATCCTTCTTCATCTTACAAAATTTTCAGAAAACCATCCCAAACTGCAACCACAATACGACAAGATTCTTCGCACCCTCAAGCACATAAACGTGCTACTTATAACAGCCTAACTTTCCGTGCCTTCAACACCCCTATGTCTAAAAAAGATTTAAATAATGAATTAAACACCATCTGTAACATTGCTAAATTCAATGGCTTTAACAACTCCTTCATAAACCGTATCAGTAACAAATTCAAACACCGTCCTAAAACTACTTTATCTAAAGACAAAACCAAACCCACTGCATATTCCACTTTCACTTTCACTCAAGAAGCTTATAAAATAACTAATGTTCTTAAAAAAAAATAACATGAAAATTTCCTTTAGAACCAATAACAGAAATTTCGATATATTACACAACTCTAAATCACTAAATAAATCTAATGCTTTTTCAAAATCTGGAGTATACAGATTCAAATGTAACAACTGCAGCTCCTCGTACATCGTTCAAACTGGCCGCAACTTCAACATCAGATACTCTGAACATATCAACGCCATTAAATACAACAGATTCTCCGTCATAGGACAACACATACATGACTCCAAGCACAATTTCACCAATATTGAAGAAGA
The DNA here is from genome assembly GCF_040414725.1 of Anabrus simplex. Taxonomy (NCBI): domain Eukaryota; kingdom Metazoa; phylum Arthropoda; class Insecta; order Orthoptera; family Tettigoniidae; genus Anabrus; species Anabrus simplex. The sequence goes on from NC_090271.1 coordinate 2,132,320, forward strand.
TATGAAAAAACTTAAAATCATTAACAAAGGCCCCCCCTCTTAAACACTAGTGAAAATTGTTTTATTCACCTTGACCAATACTTCAACTCCAATTTCAACTTAAACGACATTTCTGAAAAACCCAACATCTTATTTGACTTCCTAATTCTTCTTCTCAAAAATTCTAAATTTAAATAGCTGAATTCAATTTTCCATGCCTTACAAAGTTCCTACGCACATTTTGTACCTCCATTAACCCACCGTAGACTACCCATCCTTCATCCCTATCTTATCCTTTCTCACCACCTTTTAACTTCAAACCCTTTTAATCTTTTCTTATCCACTAATCTTCTTTCTTTATTAACTTATCCTGTTTTTCTTTTCACCTCTACAAAAAAAAAAAAAAGCTACATTGCCACCTTCATTTTGGTCCCTCATTTTCAAATTTCAACTCATGTCTTGCGTGCGCCAACTTTGACTACTTCAATCACGACCTGAATCTTTTATATTAAAAAAATAGCGTACTGTGCATACACGTTTTCATTCGTTTCCATTATTGCGCTTTTTACCATTTTTTCTATTCACCATTGTTTTTTCACGTCAACTGTTCTAAAAATCTTCAAGATCATAATTACGTATTCAATTATATTGAATCGTATTATAAGTATATATATGTAAGTACATTTTCGTGAGCTAAGCAAATACTTGATCATTAATCTATCCTTCAATCTCCGTCAGCGTATGAAACTACAGGACTTGACGTTGTAAACACAGTGCCGATCTTCTGGAGCTTGCAAATTACTCTGGTTGAGCTGCTCGTCTTTGGCTTCTTCATGACTTTAGATCTTCATATTTGGATTGTGTTGTGACTTTGTGCCTGACGGTTTATGCAGTCTGGCTCATTTAACTGTTCTCTGCTTTTCGTGAACATCGTGAGGCAGTGCCAAACATTGCGTGTGCCATGCTGACTCTCGGAAGATTACGCATTACTTCTTTTAAGTGACTTACATTCCATTTCATCTGAATCTTACAGTGCCTACCGCTGCCATTTTTATATTGCCTCTTCAACTGATATTGTGTGAACTTGACCGTTAACTTCTTTCTTACTTATGCATTGTTTTTCTAATTATAATCGGCTGATGATGACCCAGACTGGGGTCGAAACCTGTACCATTTCCACTTTTAATTAAACAAGAATGTAATCTCTACATCTCTTATTTACTTGTATTGAATAGGTTGAACTCCCATATTTATTATTTCAATTTAACTTTGATACTTTTCAATACGGAACAATGAAATTTTTATCTTTAAATGGAACCTCCAAGGCGCTAGAAAGCGCGGACGTCCGGAGAAGACCTGGAAAAAGACGATCGAAGAGGAATGTCTAACAGTGGGGAAAATTTGGAACGAAATGGAGAGGTTAGCTAACAATAGGAACAGATGGAAGTGTTTCACGGAAGCCCTATGCTCCAGGAGGAGCAACAGGAAATAAGTTTTCTAGTGCAGGATGCCGGACACTGCTGCTACAGTAGTAGTATAATTGTGTTCACGTTTTTGTTTTGTTTTATGCGACTCCTACTTCGTTAATTCATGAACCATTTATAATTTTTATTTGCTTATTACTGTACTATTTACAGTAAAACCTCATTAATTTGAAGTCGTTGGGACTCAAAAATCGGACTTTGAATTACGTGATTTTGAATTAACCGCCAATTCGCAATTCAGAAGTACCAACCCTTACCGCATTACAAAATATTCTAAGGCCTGTTACTGCATGCAGTTAACCTTGATTCACAGTTTATACCTTTCAAATGCCATGAAAAAAGATCTATTTCCAAAATGTATCCAAGAAGGTGCATTTACAGTATTCAAATAATGCACTCTGATATCTCACTCGTAAACATAACCTCACACAACGAAAGAAAGATAAAAAGAGCACGATTCAAAGACGAGGAGAAATCTATGCTGGCTCCCATGTGCAAGTGCTTTATTCATTGGATTACTATAACTGTATGCATTTTAGATGCCTTGTATTAGCACAGAAAGTACCCGATGCCCTTAAAATCAAACTTTCCTATGACTCTATCCTTGTACGATTTCCCACCATGGCACTTCTCTCGTACTTCAGAAATATAAACACTTGCCGCGTCACAAAGTATTCTAAGACCCATTAATACATGCAAATCACCTCGATTCACAGTTTAAACCTTTCAAGTGCCTTGAAAAAACTATTTCTGAAATGTTTCCAACAAGGTGCATTTACAATGTTACAATGGATAAATCACTGAAATAATAACCTCACGCAACGAAAGAAAAAAAATTAACACAATTCAAAGACGAGGATAAATTATGCCGGTTCCCCTGTGCAAATGCATTTTTTTTTTTTTAATTTCTGCAGTGTTTGCATTTTTAGATGCTTTGTACTGGCATGGAAAGTGCCCGACGCCCTTAAAATATTGTGGCTTACCGAACTTTCCTATGACGAGGGGAAAAAGTATCTCGCTTCCATGAGCATTGCAACGCACTACTATGACCTCCATCCCTCACACTGTACGATTTCCTGACTGGCAACTTCTCCTTTAAAACCATAAGACCGTTTGGGCTCGCATTAAAATAAAGCAATGCAGTTTCACCGGCAATGACAATATTGTTCGGTGCCTACGAATTTCGTCAACTGTCGGCATGGCCATTGTTCGCGGATTCTGTTTTCCCGCACACTGCCTGTTGCGTGATATAACGGCGTTCCTTAAAAGTTTGAACACACAAGAATTCCGATTTCAGTCAACTTAGCAATCATGAAGCGCACTGTTAGACCCACCGAAGTGAGTGTAAGTGCGGAAAGCTACCCCTCCACGTTCCGGAACGCGCGTTCTATTATGACGCGGAGCGGATAAATTTCGATTTGAAATTACTCTGTAACATACTATTGTTTTAAAATGTAAGGGCAGTTTCGAATTAAAAGTCTGAATTTCGGTAATGGAGCAGACATTGTACTTCGAATTATGAATTATCCGTATTTCAAATTAAACAATTGAAATAACATGCAAAACTGTATCTCATGTTTCCGGGAACGAGAGCTTCTTCGAATTAGGTGGGATTTTGAATTAACCGATTTCGAATTATCGAGGTTCTACTGTATAATGTTTATTTGCTTATTTATGTGTAAACAAAACCATGTGATTTCGACCGCTTCACACTTCCTTTGTCTGCCCAGTAAATGGTCTTTCTAAATTTTGTATGATTGCAATGAATTGTTTATGGCAATTTGAAGTATGAAGTAATGAGGGCAAAAATAATATTAGCCCTAATGTTCCAAGCTTCTAGCGAATATCTTCAATATCCAGTATGTTCTTCAAAATCATTGTGTATTGTATCTGTAAAGCCATATGCTAAATAAATAAATATCCAATATCTGCCCGCGGAAATCCCCTATTTATCTGCTAGCTGTAGCAGCTGCGGAGATCATGAACGCACGAGCTTGATTCTGTTACTGCAATGATTGTTCGCAGAGCAGTTCCTGTAAGTGTAAAACATAAAGAGAGGAAAATCTCTGAAAAGGAGAGAAGACTGTTGTGTTAAATGTATTTAATAAATTTATGGAAACCATATCGCGACCGTATGATTGATATCACAAATTAACATCCCAGTTCGCTGGTGTGTCTGTTTCCATCATTGGTCGTTTACTATCCGCGTGTGAGAAGTGTTAGATGTGGAGAGTGAACAATTTGTAAGTAATTTTGGAGAGGATTCTAGTGATGCAAGAGACAAAGAATCTTCAGATCTACAGGGAATCGAGCCTCTCATAAGTTCACATTAATGAAATACCTGTCATGTACGTAGGCCTACTTGTTGATTTTCATTGCAAATATATTTTATAGCAGCGATAATGTATTTTTATCACTTCATATGTTCAGGCAAAGCAGCTATATCCGTAAAATTACATTTCATATTTGTGTCGAGACCAGGTAGACCTCGCTGAATGATACAAAATATTTGTTTAGTTCATTTAATTTTTTTTTTCAAAATGAACTTTCCTAAAATTAGGGCATAGGGATTATTTGCTTAAATACAGTACATAATGATTGTTTTAAACCACCTTCAACACAATGGAACTAGTAGTGACTAGGATACTTACCTGAATGGATTTTGAGTCACTATTTTAGTGCTAGTACTTTGCATGGAATACTCTTCATTCTCAGGCACCACCTGTTCAATAGAATACATTTTGTACAAATTACTGACTTCTTTGCATTACTAAAACTTAACTATTTTCAGGATTTCAAAGAAAGAAGCATACTTTTACAGTCAGAAGTAGAAGTACAGAAGAAAATGACTATTTGAAATAAAGAATATGGAATGAAAGTACAGACCAAGAACACAATTCAAAATCTCTTAGGAGGGAACCTCGGCCTACAAGCCTGGAAAATACAGATGGTTTATATTAAAGATTACACTTGCTAACAATTAAAATTTCAACAAGCAAACACAAGCAGTAATGTTGGTTCAAAGTAGTTTCAGGGTCAGACTAGGCTGTAATTCTTCATCCTTATCGTTACATGGATCATTTACTGACAGGGAGAGAGGAGTAGTGTAGAAATGTAGTAAGCAGTTCGGCCTATAGCGACGACTTTGTTTAATAGGAGACTGTGCTGAGAGCCTGCAGTCTAAGATCTTGGAAAGAGGTGTAGTGAATAAAATACGAAAATAATAATTTCCAAGGCTTAAATGATGTCAGTAAGGAAGAAACCTAAGAAGGCAGAAAATTAGAAACTGTTACTAGTTTATCATTTCTCAGGTGGCAGCAAAGGTAATAGAGCAAGCTCACAATAATATTCTATAAGAAGTTAAGTCTGCAAACCAACTAAAATCTAGATAATAAATAGATCTAAATAACTGGAGACCAATAGCTATCTCTATTCACTAGTGAGAAGAGTAATAGAGTACATATTAGATACACTATTATGTAGCTTCGTGACAATCAACGTGGTTTCACAAACTCTGCTGGCACTTGTGGCGGTATAATTTAAAGGGGACTGGTATAACTACTGCCATCCATGGCTGTTGTATGTGCAGAATTTAAAATGTATCATTTAACCATGCCCCATGAACTGCTGCAATCTGTTAACTGTGGTCTAGCACCTGACAATGTGCAGCCACTTGGCTACGCTCGGGCGAAATCTTTCGGCTGTTCTACTGGCGCGCCTTCATTCAAATAGTAACGGGGGCGCCTTCCGATAGTAGTGGAATATGAACGTCGAAATATTAGGCAGTTTTCAAATATTACGTTGTTTTACTGTAATTTAAAATTCAATACCGAATGGCAAGGCAGTACTGAGAATACAGTTACTAAGTAGCAGCCTACATTTTTATGACTTTTGTAATATAGAGCTGACCTAATTTGCTCCCTCAAGACATCCAGTAAACTTTAAACTTAACAGCACTTCATCCTATTAAAATAATAAAATAAATTGATCATGCCTTAGTGCGAATGGCAAGGCAATAGCATAAGTACAATTGCAATACCGTAACTACAATTATTAACTAGTACACATTTTTATGGCTTTTGTAATATAGGCCCTCCAGACATCTCCACATAGACTTCAGATATGAAATTAACAGAATAAAGAGATCATGACTCAGTACGATATTTACACATCTTCACCTGTCATGTATATTCTTACTCAAATGATATTTATGTCGCTCACTCAGGCATGCAGATGCACATGTACAGTACAGTAACATACACTATGTACACTCACGCATTTATACTTTAATAATAATGTTAGGGGCTTTACGTCCCACTAACTACGTTTTTGGGGTTTCAGAGACGCCGATATGCCAAAATTTTGTCCTGGAGGAGTTCTTTTACGTACCAGTAAATGTTCCGACATGACGCTGATGTATTTGAGCACCTTCAAAGACCACCGGACTAAGCCAGGATCGAACCTGGCATGTTGGAGTCAGAAGGTGAGCGCCTCAACCGTCTAAGCCACTCAGCACGGCTATTTATACTTTAAACAAATCAGCGTAGCAATACTTTGGCAGCAATAGCTTCTTGCTTGCTACCGGTAGGGCTTGATAAACTCAACGGTGTCTTTTTATGGGCCTTCT